>NC_043982.1:11060367-11157867 GCF_902150065.1 Myripristis murdjan
CATAGACACACTCACACTCACATATGTGCAAAAACAGTCAAATATTGATGACACTCATGCCTTGTAGCATGTGATGTTATGAGCACAAACAGTGGCAGTAATAATGTACGCTTCATGTCCCAGGTTCAGACAGATGCACTTCTATCATTCACTTTTCCTGGGCAGATGCACCTCTCTCAGCCTTGAAAGCCTCTTCCCAGGTGAGTAAACATCACTCTGATTCTACTGGCATAACCAATCTGGCTTTAGAGCATGAAAGGTTAGATGCACATTTCTGGGTTTGATTAGGATTAACTAAATCTCAGCCACGCCCACATGCTTGCTGTCATATGTTTGGTCACAGAGTACGACAACAGTTGTGAACGGCGGCTGCCCTTTGTGTGTGAGAGGCACAACACCACGTCAGTGGAGAGAGACCCTTTGGAGCCTCATGCTGGAGGACTGGCCTGTGAGAACGGCTCCATTGCCTTCAGAAATAAGGTTTGACTCTCAAACACATTCACTCCACTTGCCCATTTTAGTAAAGGAGTGTAAGGAGCAGACCAGTTATGACCTGGGGGCTGTACTACGAAGGAGGCTCAACATACCCAGGCTTTGTGTTCACTATCAGGCTCAACAAAACCTAAAGCTCCAATCAAAGTTAAGTGGTATCACGACGGCGGTTATCATCAAGGTTTGTTAAGTTCGGCTGTCAGCTTTGTGCTCTGTGCGCGTTCACATAAAAGAGGCCGTTTTGGCATCATATGATTCTACTTCCACGAAAAATGGACCGTTCATGGATATGCATATTTCACGCAAGAGGAGCAGCTTGTCCCCATGGAAAGCTATGAAAATTTTTAAAATAAAATTACCGCTAAGAGCAACACTGTGGCAGCAAATAAGGCGAGAGAGGAGTGCTGGCAGAAAATTGCTGATCGAGTGAATGCGTAGGCTAAGTCAACACTGACTCTCATTATGTTCTATATATTCATTCGGTAATATGAATTTTAGTTTAGAAATATCTAACTTCAGTAGCTTTATGGGAGTGTTGCCTAGGAATTGGAGGTAAAGCCTGAGGTTAAGTCAGGTGACTGAAAGTGTGTGTGGGTGAGTCTAGCAGTGTCGGACAGAGCAGGCGGTGGTTACCATGGTTACTACATGACAATTTTGACCACTATTTACACTGCTTAGAGCTACTTGTCAGTAGTTTCAGATAATTTGAAGTTTAACTAGAATTATGGAGCCATTTCTGTTGATGTTTGTTTGCTCCTTTTTTGTTAAATCTTTTTTTCTAAATCAGAATAAGTGGCGTTTGGAGTGCGTTTGAATCACTACGGGCTGCTCCCGTCCAGTCATCACCTTCGGATGCTGTGACAGTCACCGTTATAATATAAGCGGTTTCCTTTCAAAAAGTAGGCTACTATAACAAAGTCTTTGATACAACAGAATATTTATAACAAACGTGAAGTCTGTGGACCACTAATAGTATGCCTGCATTGTGCATATGTGCCACCAATCACTGGACAAAAATTACTTTGTGATTTCACCTGCACATTGATGCTATGAAAGGATTTCCTATTTATATAGTCTCCCTCGTTCTCCCCCAAGGTTCCTGTGATTGGGATGTGGGTGCAATCTATTGCACCCATAACCCTGGGGAATCCTATAAAGAATTAGATTTCATTATGCAAGTAGCTTAAGTCATACTGATAATAGAGAGAAGTATGAAAACACACTACCTGCTAGTTGGTAAAATTCATCTTTAACAGTTAGCATGCTCACATGGCTAGGGAACACCACAAATATATTCAGCCTCTCAGTGAGAGCAAGAACCACCTTGTGAATAGCACGACACACAGTGTTCTTACTCAGATTTTCTGCATCACCGACTGAATGCATGTAGGTTCCTGTGGCAAAAACACAGAGCGCCACGCACACCGTTTGCCCTACTGTGAGCGCACAACTTCTATCCGTGGCATTCCTGACACTTGGCTCAACAAGTGACCAAATGTAGCGTATTCCCTCAGATGAAAATCTATACCATTCATGGAGAATAGCGTCAGGAAATGCCAGCGGATCCGCGCGATGCCTAAATACTCTTTGTCTCCACGGACAATCCTGGCTCCCAGGTCCACCGGATCATCAATGAATGGTGACACCACCTCCAAAAGAATTAAATGGGGAGACAGCGCCGCTTTTATAGCCGAGGTTAAACTTAGCTCATAACCTGGTCGGGACCAGGTTATGAGTTAAGCATAAGTTACCATGGTGATCTAACTGGGTTAAAAGAGAGCCACCTTCGTGATACAGGAAAGCCTGGCTTTAGACTCAACATATCTCGCTAACCCACTAAACCTGCTTCGTAGTACACCCCTCTGGAAGCCTGGGATGATCATGTAGGAGAGACTGCTAAAAACTAAAAAGAAATGGAAATGAAGAAGGATTAATTGATTGTCATACTCAATACTTTATTACTAGTCAGGTTTCCATCCAAATATATCGAAATTTTTGAGCAAATTTTGTCAAAATGCGCATAAGAAAATAATAACTAATTTCCATTAGTTTTGTTTTGCGATTATTGGGAGAAGAGTGCGCTGTGAGATGACATCATAAGATAGCGTCTGTGTCCACTGAACAACAACAAACACTCAGCTGACACTCAACAGTTGATCATGGACAGATTTCTGTTGAACTTGTCGGCTCTTGGGAGAAGTCTGGTTATTATTTTGGCAGCGCTAACTTCGTACCGAACCATCCTAAATAAGAGAAGACATAGAAGAATGTTAATGTTAAGAGTGTTGTCAGAAATAGATGGAAGGAAGTGTGACGTGGTATCCAGTCCAGTCATCGTTTATTCGCAAAACCTGTTTCCACAGCAAAAAGTCGCATTTTCTTTTATTGATACGCTGAGAAATCCACCCCCTCCAAGCGTAAAAACTTTTTTTGCAAATTTTCGGCCATTTTTCGAATTTCTGGCGTTTCCATCCAAGTTTGTTTTTTTTTTTTTGCAATTTTTGAAAATGCGAATTAAAATAGGTGGATGGAAACATGTTTATTGTTAAAAACAGCTAAAGGTGGTGTACCATTTCTGGGCCACTTTTGTTGTTTGATTTATTTTTATTTATTTCTGAAGATAAATGGCCCAATGTTAAATGTCAAGTAGCGTTGAACAATTAATAAAATTATTATCAAAACAGCACTACAGCCAAGTGAAATATCTCAATCACGGGAGCTGTAATTTTTATTCCTATTAAAATTGTGGATCATACCTTCATCACAGTATCTGTAAAATGAATCGCAGTATTTTTATTTATTTATTTTTAAACTATATCATAGTATAGCAAGTGTCTCTCTAGAATCACCATTTTGCATCGATGTTTAACAATCATACAGGAATAAATCCATCACAGAAGAAGAGGAGACATTCAGTTCTCCAGTATCTTCAATAGGCCAGAATACAGTGCAGTCACATGACATGTTGCACTTTGATTGAGGGAAAGTGGGTGCATCAAAAATAAACTTTAACACATTACCATAAAATAAGTTCTTGAATGCACCAAACATTATGGAAGAGCAATGAAAGGTGGAATCTGTCTTGAATGATAAGAGCACATCTGGAGTGAGTTTTGGGAGAAGATAGGAGAGAGATATATGCTTCAGATGTGAGGTGTGAGTTTTTGAGTACCTGCTGGTCATCAGACGGTAGAGTTGTTGACAGAAAAAGAGAGACAGCTGGATCTCCTGATGAAGATGTTTTATTTCCACACAAGTGTAAAGAGCATGAGTGCCAGTGTTTTAAATTTATCAAACACTTAATGCACCATCCAGGGGCTGCTGGTGAATTACCTAGGAGCTGGAGACACTTTCATAATCCAATAATACAGCCTCAACTAAATGTTGACACAGTGCTATTGACTTGCCTGTCAGTGTCCCTGGGATGCTGGCACTAGCAAACCTGGCAGTGATTGCTGAACAGTCTCAAAATATAAAGAATTACACATTTTGGATTGCTGACAGTCGATACCTAAAACTGGTAGCATGACAAGCTTTCCATGGTTTCCTTAGTGACCCATAAAGCTGTGCAAAGGTTGATTGAATGGAGGGGTCTTTAGACAAAAAATGGAATAAGCACATATTGTATCAGTGAATCCATCCAATGACGAGAAACATGTAAACGCAGTCATCAAATTACATCCATATTCCACATGTTTTTCCCCTTGAGTCCTCACTTAATTGAATGAATGAATGAATGAATGAGTTTATTTGTCATTGCACAACAAGTTACAACGGAAATGAGGATTGCTACTTCAGCACAATGTATAAAAATTAATAAATTAATAAATAGTTAAAAAAAAAATTTTTTTACCATTGATGCCCTTAACTGATAATGATATCCCACTGCAAAGTGGTCTTGATGACATACAAGCAGGCTAACAGGAACAATAATTGTTTTATTGTTTAGATAGACTGTTAATCAAAAAACACTTCACTTTGGTATGCTTTTGCTGGTCATCTGCATTTAAGGGATTGGACTATGCAATACTGAATTTCTCTTTGTATCTAAAGCTAAACAGACTTTGCTCCCAGCAAATGATTTTGGTTATGGTTTTGTTATTTTTCAGTGCTACACAGTGGTTAAACCTTTTCGGCATTGGACATTCATGCAAGCCAATGAGGAATGCAAGTCCCTGAAGGGAACTCTGGTCACCATATCTGACCAGGTGGAGCAAGGTGAGGGCATCTATGCAGCTGTTCTGAGCACTATGTTAAATAAAGATTGGTCCATACATCCAGCTGATCATGACTGGTGTTGACTACCTGGCATGTGTCACATTTTGATTTTAAATCCTTAGAAAAAACTTTCATGTTGATCAGTAAAACAGCAGTGCCTGGACAGCTTTGGCTTCAGTTAATTAAAGTTTAAATGTGTGTAGTGACCCACTACAAAATTTATTTATGTGTTTGTGTGTTTAGACTTTATCACCACACTGTTGCCAGAAATGGAGAAAATAGAGAAAATATGGATTGGTCTGAAGCTCAAAACTGAAGACCCACAGTGGATGGATGAATCCCCGGTCAGCTTTGTGAATTTTAACCCCCTGCTTCACGGCATGCTCAGGCCGATACGCGTCAACGTAAGTTTCCCTTCCTTTTATTACTGTGTTCATGCTGACTTCAGACAGTGAATATGGAGTTTTGTTTTACTGTGCATCATAATCCAGTCAGCATGGATCACTGGAAAGTCATTTTACTATTTAATAATAAGTAAGTAGGGTTAGACAGATTTATTGGCTTACAGATAATATTGAGATGATATCTGCCTTTCTTCTGAATATCAAATACTGCTGTGTCCATGTATCCCCTCAGATATGAAAGAAGTTATTCTCTTGCGCTTTTTGTCTTTGTTCATTTGGTTTATTCAAACATTACACTTAAAAGAGATTTGCTTTAGAAATAGTTTATTTTTTGCAAAGTAGCAAAGTAAAAGCCCTTTGAGACTGTAAACAGTGATATTGGGCTTTAAATAAACTTGAACTTGACATTAATTAAGGTTCAGTTCCATTTAGGTGTAACAGAGCCAGGGCCCTGGCGCTGTACATGCTGGCTCACTGGAATGGCTCTGTTACACCTACATGGAACAAAATCTTATTAATGTCATTAGTAACACCTGTTTCCTTGCTGATTCATGTCAAAATGGCTGCTGTGACAAAGGTCTATTTGCATTTGTTCTCTTTTAGCACTGGTGTATGGTAGCTCACACTTGTTTGTTTGTTGTTTGTTGGTAGTTGCTTACAGATAACATGGAGTTATGTGTCTTTATGATCACTAATAACAACTCTGCCATGATGGGTACCTGGGACTACACCACCTGCAGTGAACAACAGCACCTGGGCATTTGTCAACACTATGCAGGTAAATCACGACCACTAGTTAAGTAATTAGTGCCACAAGAACAGCACTGCTTTCATACAGTTTATCAAATCATTTAACACTGCTTACAGATTTCCAATTTTACCAACAACTAAACAACTAAATCTCAATCCCATGTTTAACACCATGAAGGGAAATGATCTAGTCAGATAGAAATGATTCAGCATGGTCACTTTACAATGTCAAGTGTGTGTTCCTGTGTGTTACTAAAGTTTAAAGAAATGGTTGCTGTAGCTTTACCTGCACAGGAATAAGGCTATGGGTTATCTTAACTACAGGTTAGTTAAACTAAATCAAAGGAAAGATGTTTTTAAAAGGCAGGTTAGTTCCCATATGTGGAGTAACATGAACTGTTAAGATGTTAAGATGTGAATGTCACATAATAGTTTTATGTGACATTCTCTGGGTAAATCTTTATCCTTGAGTAGTTGTGTTTTTATTCTATATGTACGCTGTATTTGTATTTTCACACTCTGATTACCTAAAGTTGAAAAATGTGATTTATTGAGATGGGCATCAACAATCACAATCATCTGTCTATCACAAATATTTGTTGCTTATGTGTGTGCATAAGTTATTAATGCTTTGGTGGCTTAGAAGTAAAGGCTAACTTGCCCCAGTTCACTCCCATCCATCCATTGTTTTATAAATGTGAAACTTGAAAGTTGCAGTGGTTAGGTAATTTCATCTTGTGAGCTCTTAATCAATATGAATATTTGCTTCTCTCTGTTGTCAGACAAACCAGAGGAGCCCAAGTTTCCCTCAGAGCTGCTCCACATCAATAACCACTCCATCCTGCTGCTTCAGGGCAATCTTACCTGGCCCGAGGCCTTGAAACAGTGCAAGGACAACAACATGGATCTGGCAAGTGTGAGCGATACTTTCCTGCAGTCCGTCCTCACTGTGCACGTAAGCCGTGCACGCACACCCATGTGGATCGGCCTCTTTAGTACAGATGTAAGTCTACCAAACAAAGGTTTTTTTTTTTTTTTTTTTTTTTTTAAAGAATCAGACATTCTTTAATTTATGCTGGCTTATTTGTGTGTTTTTTTGTTTGTTTGTTTGTTTGTTTGTTTGTTTTGTATTCAGGAAGGGATACACTACCACTGGTCCGACAACAGTCACATCGTATTCAGCCGCTGGTCCTCCGAGGGCACTAGTGGCTCGTGTGTCTACTTGGACACTGATGGCTTCTGGAAGGCTACTGAGTGTGAGGAGGAGCTAGGAGGCGCTATCTGCCACGAACCACACAGTGAGTGATAGTGCAGGAGTTTAGAACAAGTATTCTGGATAGGGGAAATCAGAGCATTTTATATATTAATTAATTCTTATTAGGATTATACTAGTTCAGCTCGGTGTTTACATCACAAGCTTGAAATACTATACAATCCTGGCCATTGTCTCTGTCAACAAGTAGATATAGAGCTACAAACTTTCTTATGGGGGAAACAAAATATGAATTCCTATTACTGTTAAACCCTCGTCGAAATGCCGGTACACACAAATTTTCATTGACTGCTTGGTACTTGGTAATTTCTTTCACTTCTTAGTTCATACTAACTAATTTGGATCTATCTGGGATAAGACAAACAAGGCCGTGGAGCTACATGTTTATCTTTTGTTCATTTTTATTATTTTTAAAGCATTTTGTATCTTTGCCATGCTCCATAAATGTGGATTGTTCTTTTTGTTAATCCAGTGATTAGTGGTTGTGATTGTCCAATCTTGCTGTAGTGTCTTAAGAGAGATACATTCCCATATATTAGGATGGCCCTATGCTCTAACCTGACTTTTTTCTGCTTATTTTCATCAGACTCTTCGGTAGATTTGGTAGTTTTTGTTAAAATCTTGCACTCCAAACAAAAAATAAAATGTTCATCTTATTTATAATAGAGGAGACCATCACTACACCAGAAGATGCTATAGTGAAGTGTCCCCACAAAATCAACGGTCCAACCTGGTTCCCCTTCAAGAACAACTGTTACTCCTTCCAGCTGGTTTCCTCCAGATGGGACCAGTTTAACAGAGGGCTGATTCGTGACACCTGCAAGGATCTAGGTAATGATTTTATCACTACTAGCTAATGAGATTTTTAACGGAGATGTATAGGAGACAAGATTTTGAAAATGTTGAGGCTGCTGAGCGTTGCATTTATGTTTCAGATGAAAAAGCAGAAATCCTAACCATCCGGAATGCAGAGGAGAATGAGTTTGTCAAGCAGAACCTCATCCCCTTCAGAAACCTGGTCCAGTTTGTATGGCTGGCTCTCTTCAAAGATGACAATGGTCGGTATTTGTACTAAAAAGCTGTCCAGTAGATGTGTATCTGTGGTCACTATATGCGATGCCCTTGTTTATTTTTATTTGATAATCATAAGTAATGCACGGTCAACAGTAATTAATTTAAATCACTGAGGATAATAAGTTTTCAAAACGTATTTCCATGTCACAGGCTGGCTGGGAGTCTCAGTTCAAACATCCAAACATCAAATAAATAACAGGCATCTACGATATTTCTAGTACAAACATTCACTGAAAAAGCTCTCATGAATCCGGTTGAATGAATAAATTACACTGCAGTATTTTTCAGTGGACACATTCGCTTTCCCAATCTCTTCCTGTTCTTCAGTGCAGTTAAAGCTGCACCAGGCAAGTTTTTTTCTATCTAGTATGTAGTAAGTGTCCCATGCCCACTAATTCAGAGGTTGTAGATTCACCCAATTTTCCAGATGAAGTCTATGTGTAAGAAACACACCCTGCCTCTCCCACAGCATGTCATTAAATGAAACTCAGAACTGAATATATAAATATTTTCCTGAACAGCAGCAAGTTAGCACTTCATCCAGCTGACCAGCGTTAGTTGTTCTTCTCACCTCCTTCTGGTGTAAAGCATCACGGACCACCCCGGCTGGTAAAATTGGGCGTGCTATGTGCACTTTACTGACATCACGTCATGATTTCTCTGTACTGCAGTTCAAACACCTTTCACCTAACTTCTGCCAGCATACCAAGTGGATGAGTGTAGCTATGTAGCTTAAAAGTTTGAATTCAGGTGATCTCTTTTGAAATGAGTTCTGTAAGGTTTGATGGGATTGTCTGTGTCTTTTGGTCGTTGTGTTCTGCTGTAGATAACCAGATGAAGTGGTATGATGATACAAATGTCCAATACTCCAACTGGAGAAATGGCAGACCAGACATTGAAGGAGACTTCATGGCGGGTCTGAACCCTGATGGTGTATGGGAGCTCATCACATACAGGCCGTATTTTGCGGACTTCAAACAGAGAAGCATTGTGGCCTGCAAACTGGACAATGGTCAGTGGACTCCACTTTTCTGTTAATTGGTCTTCCTTATCCTCACAGTTTATCTTTTTTGCAAACATTTCATCTTTCAACATCTTCAGCATCAACTTAACATCTTTTTACCTTTACATATTTGTTTGCTCTGATCCTCCCCTCTGAAGAGTCAAAAGAGCAGTACTCCCAGACATTGAAGGATTTCCAAAACTATGGCAGCCTAACTTACCAAGTTGTTAAAAGAAAACTGAGTTGGTTCCAGGCCCTGGAGGAGTGCGGTCGGCGTGGAGGGCACCTGGCAAGTGTCCACGACATCCAGCATGATGCACATTTGGGGCACATCGCCAGGACAGATGGCTTCCCACTCTGGATCGGCCTATCCAACCAGGACGTAAGAACCCCTGTTCAACCAGAACCTGCGCTTTAAATGTTCTTATACAGAATGCTTTAATTGATTTATAATTGATTCAGTTACATTCACTTGATTAAGTATGACATATTGGATCCTGTACAGGCATACCATTCAGATCACATTTCTGTTAACATGTAATGTCATATGTTTCATTCAGTTTCCATTTACATTGGTGTTACACAGTAGAGGCGACCAGTAGTGGATTTTTGGGGCCGATAATCAGTATCAGTATTTGAGATGTAAAAAACTTAGGATAACGATGTAATGTCAGATGTTTTATTCAATCCATTTCCATTAATTTCCATATACACAAAAACACATGTTTCTGCCAAGGAATAATCAGCTTTGGCAGTCAAATAGTTGTAAAACAGATATGTGGTGGAGCCTTCATACATTTGAACAAAAAACGTATTAACTTCTTAACACAATCTGCACCACCATCTGCTCTGCTGTAACAGGCTACTCTCCCAACTCTCATGCTCAACAAAGTATTGTAAACAATGGAGTCTGCTGGCAAAACTAATGATTACACAGTTTTCAAATGATGTCAAGTGCTGCATGGGAACAGCCCTGATACCACCAGTTCCCACTGTAATCTGCCAGAATTTAAATAAATTTTGAAAACAATCCTACCAGCAGGAATTGGGATAGGATTTGTGGTATTGCTGCTGTAAGACTTTTGATATTTGCATTAACACCACGGGAAACATACTGTATCCTGTTTGTTGCAAATATTCACCACGACCTAGCGGTGTAGACTGATTCAGTTATAGTGGAAATTAGTGTTGCAAAGGGGTGGAAAGTTTCCGGTAAATTTCCCGGAAAGTTTCCAAAGATTCCCGTGGGAATTTTCACTCTGGAATATTGGAAATTTTCAGGAGATTTTTGCTTTCACTCTTTTTCCAATTTTTCCAAAAATTCCCAGGAATATTCGGCTCGGGAATTTTGGGAATTTTCGTTTTTTTTTTTGTTTTTTTTTTCTTGTTATCCATTTGAATGAGGTGTTTAAAAAGTTTCCATGGAAATTTAAGCTTGGGAAATTTGGAAATTTTCATTTTTGTTGTTGTTAACTTAAGGTGAATGGGAAAAAAATAAACAATAATCAGTAAAATGAATGTCAGCATCAATATCACCACTTTTTTTAGTTGCTGAGGGGGACATACAGTGCTGTGAAAAAGTATTTGCCCCGTTCCTGATTTCTTATTTTTTTGCATATTTGTCACACTTAAATGTTTCAGATCATCAAACAAATTTTGATATTAGACAAAGATAACCCGAGTAACTATAAAATACAGTTTTTAAATGATGATTTCGTTTATTATGGTAAAAAGGCTATCAAAACCTACCTGGCCCTATGTGAAAAAGTAATTGCCCCCCCTTGTTAAATCATGACTTAACTGTAATTGACCACTTTTTTTGGAAAGCTGAGTTCAATTTCACAAGCCACACCCGGACCTGTTTAATCAAGAAATCATTTAAATACAATCTGTCTGACAAAGGGAAGTAGGATAAAGCAACACATCATGCTGCGGTCTTAAGAAATTCAAGAACAGATGAGAAACAAAGTTATTGACATCTATCAGTCTGGAAAGGGTTACAAAGCCATTTCTAAGGCTTTTTGACTCCAGTGAACCACAGTGAGAGCCATTATCCACAAATGGTGAAAACTTGAACCTTGAACTCACATTTGCCAAAAAAAACATCTTGATGATCCCCAAGACTTTTGGGAAAATATTCTGTGGACTCACAAGACAAAGGTTGAACTTTTTGGAAGGTGTGCATCCCGTTACATCTGGCATAAAACTAACACAGCATTTCATGAAAATAACATCATACCACCAGTCAAACATGGTGGTGGTGTGATGGTCTGGGGCTGCTTTGCTGCTTCAGGACCTGGAAAACTTGCCATAATTGATGGAACCATGAATTCTGCTCTCTACCAGAAAATCCTGAAGGACAATGTCCGGCCATCAGTTCATGACCTCAAACTCAAGCGCACCTGGGGTAAAACGCACCAGCAAGTCCACCTCTGAATGGCTTAAAAAAAAAAAAAAAAAAAAGAAGGTTTTGGAGTGGCCTAGTCAAAGTCCAGAATTAAATCCAATTGAGATACTGTGGCATGACCTTAAACAGGCCTTTCATGCTTGAAAACCCTCCAATTTGGCTGAATTAAAACATTTCTGTAAAGAGAAGTGGGGCAAAATTCCTCCACAGCGATGTAAAAGACTCATTACCAGTTATGAAAATTCCCGAAAATTCCCTGGAAATTCATTATAATGTAACATGTTTGCATGCATATCTGCTTATAACAAACCAAAATGTTTATTATGTATACATGTGTATGACCAGGTGAATGCAGTGAATATAAATTCCCGAAAATTCCCTGAAAATTCCCGTTTATTCCCATTTATCCCTGTTAATTTCCAAAAATGCCCATGGAAATTTTCCGACTCTGAAAATTCCGGGAATTTGGCAACACTGGTGGAAATCGACATATACTGACAAAAAAAATAAGTCTAAATGTTGAGTTCAACAGTTGTAGAATCAAGGTTTCTTGTCTGCTTTGAAGGCTCAGGTCAGTTTTATTGAATTGTGGGTCTGTAAAGAGCTTTTCAACCGTAACTGTGATTAAGGGCTTTAAATAAACCAAAACTAGAACTTGATGAGCCAGCATCAGCCAGCCAGTATATCCGCCGGGCTGTAATGCAGTGTTGTGGTGGAAGACACACCACAGCACCTTGTATGTCTCGTCTATTTCCCTGTTCACCAGATGGGCTAACATGACTGTCTTCCTCCATGCAGGCTAGCAGCTCAGCCTATGAGTGGTCTGATGGGACTGGATATGAGTACAGTGCCATCTCGCAGGAGGGGTCCAGCTCAGTGGATCAGCAGACTGGCTGTGTATTTATTACCCACACTGGAAGCTGGGTGAGGGCCGACTGCCACACCTTGGTAGAAGGCGCCATCTGCTACAACACCACTAAAACCACCTTGTCCCAGAGTAAGATACTGGCATTGTCCCTCTTGCAACATGCAGGATATGAAAATGATAGAAAATCCGAAAAACACTGAATTATGTTGACCCACCTACCACTGAATCCTTCAGGCATTTCAGTGGTCATAATAGTCGTGTATCTGCCCTTCCACCTATTTCTGTTGAAGTTCAACTGTCTTCTACCTGTGTCTGTGTTGTTATGAATCAGGGGCCAAACTGCAGGCAGCTCCAGTGACCAAAAACTGTCCCCAGAGCAGTGGTGCAGCCAGCTGGGTGCAATACCAGGACCACTGCTATGCCTTCGACATGAGCTTCTTCAACTACAGCGTCTACAACATGGAGAAGGCCAAGAACATCTGTCAGAATCTGGGTGAGTCTGCCTGATTGCACTATTTATATTTAGACCACTATTGTTGTGTTCACAGTAGGAATTCCAGAAATTGAATTCTGAAGGGCCATAATTAGTATTTGTGTGGATTTGTAGTCCATTGTAGAAACAACATGGCTTCTAAGGTTGGTGCCTTTGTTTTCTGACAGATGCTCACCTGCTGACTATAAACACCAAAGAGGAAAATGAGTTTGTTACAAAGTACATGTCCGATAACCCTCTTATCACCAGTCGAGTATGGCTGGGTATGGACCTTGATACTCAAGGTAAGCTCCATAATTTGAAATACAAGCTAGACAGTAGGCAAAGTAGTGTCATGAATAATAATAAAATAAACAAATGCATGCAAACACCTAATAAGTAATTACGGCAGCCCTTCAGCCTGTAGCAGAAATTAGACCATGGGTGCATTCCTCTCTTAATTTAATCACATAACCCATGACTGAAGACACTAACTCCTGTTGAGTAAGATAACACAATTTTCATCATTTACTTGTATCCCATGACTGGACTGTTCACTTTGTTTATTGCCGTTAATGTATAATCCTGTGGTCGTGTTAACCTTCTCATTTGAATCTGATATTTACTCTGGACAATTGACAACTGTGTACACATGCAAGCACACACCATGTGAGGTTTCTATTGTGAGCAATGATAGCCTGTTTGTCTTTTTTTGTTTCTCTTCGTCTCTCTTCACCTTTCATCACCACCTCCTTGTCTTGAACCAGGCAAGCCTGTGGCCTGGTTGGATGGTTCAGCTCTGGCCTTCTCTAACTGGAAGAATGGGGAGGCTGTTTCTAAGGTGAGCTCAGAAGCTCCCTGCGCTGTCATGGTGTCGGCAGACAAAGGCGTCTGGAATCACGTCAGCTGCAAGGATAACCACAGCCGTGTTGTCTGCAAAGTCGCAGCAAGTGAGTAAATACTGCGCATCCCCACCTTTTGATTGTGCATACCGTAACTACACTGGACTGATAATTAATGTTCAATATTCAAATTGCTAATGGCATCCTTTGGATTTCATAACTCATTTTATATTGAGCACTTAGCAAATTCATATTTTTTTGCTCATAGGGATTGGTTAAAATTAAATAGTACCTTGACCTTAAGAGTCAAGGTACTAGAGTAATGGTTGAGCAGACCCCGATTCAATATGACTGTGATTTTGTCTCACAAAACCCATCCAACCAACCCATTTTGGTTGTTAGATATGACTTGGAAAAGAATAACGGCAGTAAAAGGAAAAGGAAACCTGTGATGATTTTATTTGTTTTACACTGCTGCTGTGCGAAAGAATGAAAGAAATAATGAAATTGCTGGAGACCCTGGAACCCTGTCAAAGACACTTAGGGGTCTCCAGACCTCACTTAAGGAACCACCAGAGCAGGCAATAGGGACAGTGAGGTTAAATGTGTCTTTTTAGGCTTAAAAGATTTAAAAAAAATAAAAAATACGTAATGCTCTGCATATAGTAAATGGAAGAGTATAAACAATTTTTAATACAATAGGCAATAGGATATAACAGGGTCCTCTACAGTTGTACAAGCAGCTAGAGCACATCGTCCATAGTATAAATACCAGTATTATACTCTACTACAGGTGGCCATAATACTAAAAATATAATGCATGTAATTTCATGTACACATGGTACTGACCAATGAAGAGCCAGAAAGCTTATTTAATTTCCATATATTACCTTATGGAAATATTATCCGTAACTGACTTACAGACACATAATTTTTTATGATTCTTTGTATCAGATTATACACAGGCTTCTGTCTGTATGAATACAATACAGAAATCAAATAAGTTGTCTGGCTTTTCATTGACCAAAATATTGTACAGTCTGTACACAAAATTACATCTGTTCACATGTGGTGTGTTCTGGCAACCCATAATCCTAAACCATCCACCATGACATGACATCAGAGGGCCAGTAAATTACAGTGCACATGCAGCATCATCATAACCTCCAACCACCAGCCATCAGCCATAGAAGACATGAGATCATAAATTATATTTGACAACGAGGCTGTTTTGCAGCTGGGATAAATGAGATTTTAAATGTTTGTCATAGACACAGACAACGTGCAGATGGTATTCATTCAAGATAGAAGCTGTGTCAAGTTTTGTTTGAGAGGCTGATTAGAGTGCCTTAGCATAACATGACCACTAAGTGACCTGGACTTGGATATCAAAGAGGTTACTGAAATTAAAAGAATACTCATATGTTTTGGACAAAATACCCTTTTTGCGATTTACCCAGATTAAGACGAGATGTTCGATACCATTTTCAACTTGGTGCAGTATCATGTGTACACAGTTTATCATGTGTATTTCAAATACATGTGGTACACTGTATAAATAAGACGTGTCAGAGTTGCTTGAAGGTTGACTCCCATAGACTTCAAGTCTCTATGCTAAGCTAACATGAAATACCACTTACAAGAACCAAACCAGTGGATGTACAGAGGTGAAAAAGGTATCAAATATCTTGTCTCAGTCTGGGTAAGCTGCAAAAAGGGCATTTTGCCCAAAACATTGGAGTATTCCTTTAAAGCTTGTTTTGATCTTAACGGCACATCTCATTGCTCAATAATATAAAAAAAAGCTACACTGAAAACACCTGATCGACAGATTTCCTCTCATCCCTGGCTGACCTGCATCCTCTGCTTCTCAGGGTCTGGAGGCTCTCCGGTGGCTCTGGGTTTCTTCCTGGTGGTCGTCATCGCTCTTCTGTCAGCCATCGGCTTCATCATCTACAAGAAGAAGAGAGCCTACTTCTCATCCACTGTCCGCTATAAGAGGAACTTTGATGAAGCGGACACCACCAGTATTATAACAGAAGCTGATTGAGCTTACTTAAATAATCAGCCTCAGGAAGCAACAACGTGCCTGCCCTGTTTGCATTTTGGAACTTCTCAGCAACAGCAAATGCAGCTTGCCCATTTTTTTTTTTTGGTAATTATTTATTTGAGTTTCTCTCGTCATTGTTGACAAATTGTGAATATGCCCCAAGTTTGGTTATTTTATTAGATTTATTTTTAAATAGGAGGGTACCAATAATTATCCTCCTGCCCCTCCAACAATAAGCTGATCCAGCCCATTGATTTACATGATTTTTTGAGATCCTGGTCTCATACAGGAAATGTTTTAAGTTGATTTCAACAAATATAGCCTACAGTGTGTCAAAATTATAACTAAATCTCCCATTCATTTATCACTGATTATGCCCAAATCCCATGTTTGTGTGGCTGTTATCAGACAACCAAATCATGCAGTTTTGCTTTAAATTTTAAAAGGTAGTGTCAATAAATCTTATCCAAACTGTTATTCATCAACTCCTTTAGATTTCACCTCCAAACATGCATTTTAACAGCATGTGAAGCATCTCTTATTAATGGAAAATATTGCTGACTGTGCCTTTTACTGTAAGACTGTTATTTCAGAAAAGATCAGCTTTCCAGAAGAAAGCACTGGATAGTTTATGTGCATTGTTCCTCTGATAAGAAATATTTATATATACATATACTCATTCAGTTGCCCTCTTAATGACCTAATGGTAGGCATTCAGTAGTCAAATTTTAATTGTTGAAAGAGCTTCATTTGTAATCCTGCTGATTTAAGAGGTGCACCACGTCGTCTGAGCATCAAGACGACTCCGAAGCACACCTGTTTGTAGAATGTATACCTTTGTAAATCAGCCTTTCCTATGCACTTAAAACTACTGAGCAAGTAAGCACTTTAATAAGTCATGGAGCAACAGTTCCTGCTGCATTCAAGCACAATGAAGTGTGGAGATGATTTTTTTTTCATTATTGCTTTCTTAAGGACTCTGGAATTGCACTGGTGGTTGCTGTAAATGCTTTGTAAATATATGATGTATGTTTTTATAACTGAGAACTGAACCAAAGATGCTTTGAATCTGTTGAATGTTGATAGCCTTGGCATTCCTCTGATTTTCAGGAATCGCCTCAGTAGGGTGGGTTCTGCTTGCTAACCCATTCATATCAAGACATAGACCAAATGTTGTTCTCCCATTACACTGGTCATAAACACATCTCTTCAGCTCACATCAGGTACAGTGTCCTTTCAATAAAATGACCTGTCTTCAAAGACGCATTCCTGTGGTTTTCTTTCAAATAATCATTTTGATTTACTTAACATGACAGGTGTGTGTTAAGTAGTATGCATGCAAAATAATTCTTTGTATGCAATTAGTTGAACTTGCCAAGCTAGCAATGATATTTAAAACTAGACTTTGCTAAAGTTTCTGAAGAAACTTTACATGTGCTTGCCACCATTGCGTTTCTGATATTTTCCAGGCAATTTTGAGTGGCCACTAGGATGTCTGTGGGTAGCTGCTATGGTGTATTGGGTGGTTGCTAGGGCATTGCTAGGTAGTTGCTATGGTGTTGCTGATGGTTGCTAAGGCGTTGCTAGGTAGTTGCTGTGGTGTTCTTGATCGTTGCTAGGTGGTTGCAACGGTGTTCTTAATGGTTGCTAAGGTGTTGCTAGGCGGTTGCTATGGTGTTCCCGATGGTTGCTAACGTGCTGCTAGGCGGTTGCTACACTGTTCCTGATGGTTGCCAAGGCATTGCTAGGCAGTTGCTATGCTGTTACTGGTGGTTGCAATGCTGTTGCTAGGTGGTTGCTATGGTATTCTTGATGGTTGCTAAGGTTCTGCTAGGCAGTTGCTATGGGGTTGCTAGGGTGTTTGGGGTGATTGCTAGGGACTTGCATTGGTGTTTGGGGTGAGTGCTGGGATGTACTGGCAGAAAAAGAGGGGAAAATCTAACAAAACTAGGACGGGAAACTCCTACTCATGCTGATAGGAAGGTCAGAGGTCAAACTGAAATGCAAAGCAGTTCCTCGAGAGTAATGTGTTGCTCAACAACACTCGAGTGGAGCAGATGCTTGCTGACTGCGGCTTGAATCCAGATCTTGCCTCAGTGACTCTACTTAAAAAAAATAAAATCAAATAAACTGAGATTGGCATTGAGTTTATTTTGAAGCTAGTTAAGCCAGTAATTGTGATATTGGTGAGGCTGGCTAAGAAAAATAGTTGAGCCATTTCTACAGTTTCTGAAGAATAGGCCCAATTAGCCCACCAAGTTAAAAAAAAAAAAAATCTGTTCAATTTTAAGGCTAACTGGCTACAGACAGAGACAGATCGGTCTCCATGATCTTCTTCAGTGATGGCTTTGTTTTCCTCACCGTGGTACTGAATTTCAGGCAACAACAAAACCCACAAAACATTGTGTGGTTAACTTAAATTCTATTATTTCACAGTTCTGACAGGTGACATTTTATTGTAGTCTCATAGATTAGCATGGTCACCTCACAGCAAAGACCTGGGTTTGATTCTGTGCCGGAGACTTTCCTATATTGAGATTGCATGTCATGACATGTGAGCCATTTTGGCATGATTTACCTCTGGGGGCTCTGGTTTACCCACACAGTCCACATGCAAGTCAAAAGGTTTGGAGACTGAATTGCCCATAGGTATGAATGTGAGTGTGTGCGATTGTCTGTCTGTCTATGTTAGCTCCTGCCTTCGGCCCAGTGCATGTTGGGATAGCCTCCAGCCCTCCTGTGACCAGGTTGATGCTAGATTGGCGCAGCCAGAGGGAACCTCTGCAAAACTCTCATGAGAGATGTGTGCAAGCTTAACCTTACCCTAAGACTGAAACATAACAATGGCAACACCAGAGGCAGTTGAAGAGTGTTTACTTTGGAGATTTCTTAAAACAGGGATTTCATATTTATGAATTCATAATAGGTTAGTTATGAGGGAAAAAAAAAACTATTGAATGACCATTGTTTTTTTAGTGTTTTGGGCTGAGTTCAATCATAGCAGGTCAATTTGGCTCGCCAACACAGAAGGTGTGGGCAACTTTCGAGACCTCCACCACAGGTATAATGCATCACACAATATGAAGTTACTGGCAACATATAACACAATTAGCTAGGCATGGAATATAAGCTCGGATTTGATCACCGCAGCTGGCCTCCACATATGAGAGTGTGTGGTTTGTAAATGGTGGAAACACTCCCATGATTTTGTGGTGACACTAGTGATGAAATGTTCCTCGCTCAAAACTTTTATAAAATAGGAGCAACCCAAAACCAAAGATAACCAAAACAAGCCAGTAACCAGTGAAACTAGCTCCTAAAAGATAAAAATTTCAAACCATTGTTTGATGAAATCAGTCAATTAATCTCTTGCATAGGCCGCAATTTTGTTCTAAACTCGACCTAAACCTATCCAAACCCTAATCGTAAAGGCAGAATGAGTAGGATTTGTCGGTTGCAGTGCGTAACCACGTTCAAAGCTGAAGGCCAACCCCAGATTCACTCTCATCGTGGGTCGAGCTTTGTCTGCTTGATGTTTCGCCTCGCTACATTTCCGTCCATGTTTGGGATTTTCATGGCTTCCTATCGGATGTGGTGCTGTTGATCTGACACTGTGAGCTGTGATTGGCTGGAGGCTACTCACCCACTACCCAAAGATTGATGCCCAGAAGAGTCCCGAATTCAGCAAAACAAGTCCAGGCAGACGGCAGTGTCTCTGCAGACACACACACACACACACACCAACACACACTGCTAGTGCTTCAGAAGTGATGATTTAGACAAGGGGTTATTTTTGTAGAAGTCTATACATTTTTTTTTTGTGGAAATCCTGCTCATTCTGCCTTTAAATAACAGTAAAAATACTAATTAAAAAAAAAAATTCAAGTACACAAAAAAGCTATCCACACAGTAACGTGAGTAAATGTGGTTACTTCCAGCACTAGGAGAGAAACAACAAGTGTGCCACTTGTTATGCTCCTGTGCACTGATTACTGTTTTTAAATTCTGTTTCTGGTCAGATACAGCATGTGAATGAAAAAAAAAAATCAAAAGTTTTTTTTTTTTTTTTTTTAACCACATTCATCTGCATTTTAAAAATTTGTCAGTACCAAAGCTACAAAAAAAAAAAAAAAAAAAAAAAAAAAAAAATCAATTGGCTGCAGAGGATGTCTTGCCCATCTACATTTTCTGGTTTTAAAATCTGGTCCATTTGGCAATTTGTGACTTTAATAACAATTATTATTATCTGTAAGAACCAACAAACGTACGCACTTGCTGGCATCGCTTTGTGCTTTCTCTTTCTAATGAAGGCTTGGTGGAACACTCACCCACCTAACCAACTAACTTGTTGCTGGAGTGATCGCTAGGGCCTGGCATTCGTTTTTGGGGCAATGGCTGGGATGTAGTGGCAGCAGTACTTGTGGCCACTGAGACAGAACAGCAGAGTAACAGAGGCATTCAGGGACATTTGGGAACTCTAGAGTCAAATGGACAATGCCAGTGATGAAAGACATACTTTGATCTTCTGTTAAAGTAAAAGTGATACCCCTGCACTGTAGAAATGTCCAGCATACAAATACACTCATAGCACAAAAAGAACACAAATGAAAATTACAGAAACCCTAAATGCCACCGTGTGTGCCATGTAGCCAATGACAGGCAGGTGTGTCACTGTCTGCCCACAGACAGAAGTGATGTTTTAGAAAGTTCACAGCATGAGTGACAGTGTTACTTGTGAGATAATCTCCTCCAAGTAATGGTCAAATAAATGTTTATTAATCAGTTTATAAGTTTATAAGTCCTATCAGAAAATAAAATGTATCAGCAGAAACGTAAGGCTTTGATTGGCAAATTGTGTGAAAATTGTGTGCCAACTCCCAAAAATGTCCTAATATGAACAAGGTAAAAAAGTGTGTTTTTCTCCTTCGCTCCCCGGATTTGGGGTTCCAGTTATAATGGAAGTCTATGAGGCAAAGAGCAGGCACTCCTGCCTCGTTAAGGCTCAGTATGCCAAAAGTTTAAGCCGGTTTGCTTCTGTAGTTAGATTTTCAGAAGCACAACCAATTTTCCTACTACATTATCAATTTTTATGGATGTGGAGTGAAAATTGTGGGCCTTTGAGCAAGTTAAAGAGAAGATTTTTAGACGATTTTCCAGGCCTGCTCCAATCCAGCGATGATGTCACCCACTCTAACTCCATGCAATACACACCCATTATGAACTCAGTCGGACCAAAAAAAAAAGCACCGTTTTACACCAAACTAAAACAGATACCAAAATTTTAACATGACACAGGTTTAGTTCCACTCATGGTGACCCATTTAATAATAATAATAATAATAATAATAATATGTATGCAAGAGAATAAGATGTGTTGCCTTTTCAAGGCAAGCATATAATAAAGCTGATTATAGCCTTGGTAGACTACTTCTACCCATTTAACATATATAAGGCCATTCAATAAAATTCAAAAGACAAATATATAGACTTAATCCAAACTTTAGACAAGCTTTAAGATGGAAATTAATGCAAAATTAAATATTTTTGGTTTAGATAAGTTATTAAGCAGTTCCTGTTAGTCTGGAGTTGGCATCACATGGCAGGACTCTTGGAAGCAATGAAGGGATTTATTGATTTTTTTTTTTTTTTTTTTTTTTTTTTTACAAAAGAAGTAGCTCATAAGATGGTAGGGTACCCCAACTGATTTCATGAGAGATCAGGCACAACTTTGACCCTTTGCCATCCATAAAACCAAAGCCCACCCAACATCAGACAGGCCATTTAATTTGAATAGTAGCATTAAATTCATCAGCAACAAAAGGTATTTCTGTGGATGCAGTGTTTACATCATTCTGGACACCGGGGTACTAGTCTTACACACTGTGTAGTGTAAATGAAAAGATCTAAATCCTTTTCAAAACTATTTAATTGGACTTGTGCTCACTCTTTGATTTAAACTTGGATTTACACACCTGACTTGAATTTTTCTTCTTGAAATCCAAATGGAACTGACTTGGTCCTACCACTATTTCTTTCTCCCAGCTGAGATAATCATACTTCCATTTGTAACTTTCTGGGAACAACATAATCTCTTCCATCAGCTTACCTCTGAGGTAATGTCAGGCAACTTGAAACCAGAACAGCAACAGCAGGGAGCACTGTTGGAAATTATACAACCTCAAATGTTAAATCCAGAGTCTAGAATCTCAATAGAG
Source organism: Myripristis murdjan (assembly GCF_902150065.1). NCBI lineage: Eukaryota > Metazoa > Chordata > Actinopteri > Holocentriformes > Holocentridae > Myripristis > Myripristis murdjan. Next base: position 11,082,436 of record NC_043982.1, read on the forward strand.
TCTCAAACAACAAAGCAGCAGGAAAAGTTAATGTCTTTCTAACCGTCTCTTTTCTGCAACACCAACAGCTCTGTGGAAGGATGACACTTGGTTAGCCTCAAATCAGTTTTCATTTGCATTCAAATCTTTATTGCAAAAATTAAAGCATGAAACTAGAATCTTGCATACAGCATCTCCAACAGCAACACAGACAATACAAATGGAGGGGGAAAGGGGGGTGGTCAAATTACCTGTGAAAAGGTGTCAGTTTTCACCTCGTACCTTCACATACTTAATACTCCAGGGGAAAGATCACACAGGAAACCAGACTGTAAAGGGAATAATTGTTTGCCACTTTTTTATATCCTCTCCCCTAATAGCATCCATCTTCCATCACAGCTAAAATACAAATAACCGTGGGCCCATTCAATCCCACCGCTTAAAATTAGAACATTACAATGTTGCCATTTCTGCCATAGCCCAGTAAACATTAAAGCACTCATGGTATAACAGTTCAAAAGACTTGCATTTTTTTATATCTTAATTGTTAAAGTGCACTCAAAGCTCAAAGGGGAAGGGAAATACAGAGGTGGAAACCAAAATATTTCCCCGCCGGTTCACATCAAAACTTTGCATATCTATGAAAGCCACCTACCAAAAACAGGCAGGATTCTTTCTGTGCACTTGGCGTTTTGTTAACAATTTTCTTCAGGATGTCCCACCACAGCCTCTCCCTGTCCCAAGCATTCAGTTTTAACATGACAACATTAAAATGTGTGGAAACGAGGTGAGCTACCACATGGCACTGAGTAGCCTGCCAACTTCTGTTCCTCTGTCCCACTTTATTTTTTTATCCTTATGCTTCCATTTTCTCATAGTCAATACTCTTCTTCAAGATCATCATCGAGGTCAGAAAACTCAATCGATGGCCTACTGTCTCGCACCCCCACCTCCCCCTCCTCCTCGTCTGTTTCCCCTTCAGGACCTGCAAGAGGAGAGAAACTTGTTAAAGGTTTTAAAAAAAAAAAAAAATGCAACCACATTGTGCTCATATACAAAGGTAATCTTTGGTTCAAACAGGTATTAAACAATAGTAAGGGTTGTAGTCAAAGGAATATCTAAAGGTATAACAAGTACAGTAAACTGCAGGGTTAAGACAAGGCTGGCTGCTTTGAATCTTGCGTTCGCAGAGTGAGTTTGATGTTAAAATTCATTGCTTGAAGCTAATTGGGGCAGTTTTCTCCAATGTGTTCACAGCCCATTAGTGTTTCAACAAAAGCATTAAAATCACTTGAGTGGCACTACATATTTTTTTTTTTTTTTTCAAATTTATGATGGAAAGCCCTTCATCATAAGATACTTCTAATGGTCTAAGAAATAGATCATTATGTCACAAAATCGCAGGCTGCAAACCCTGTGGGAGACCAGCCATTGAGTGCTTGTCAAACGTGTAGAGACAGTATTCTATGATTTAGCGGCAATAATATTTAACAAGTCAATTTCATTCACTGATTTCAACAGCACCCGAATGAAAATGTTAAAACATTTTTGGTAAGCAGTCTTTCAGCGCATGCACACAGTCAAGCACAGAAGAGAAGGGATTGTGCAACGTACTTTGAAGATTGTCCATGTGTTCATGAAGAGTTCTCGCCAGGTTGAAAAACTGGGCGAGAGAAGGGAAGAACATTTTGTTTGTTTGATTGTTTTTAAAGGATGAATTTCTACCACATTTGAAATCATTCACATCAAATACATACAAATCTTGACTACAAAAGTTGAAAAATGCCTTTTCTTCATGAATACCCTGCATCAAGCAGTATCAGTACTATGCTGCTGATATATGGTATCTGTACACTGAATGAAAGTTAATTTGACCAACGGTAAATTGAATTAGCACTATGCCAAAATCCAGTGAAAGGCAAATACAATTCTCTATTAAACAGGAATCCCAATGAAAACTTGCTTTTACAAAGCAATTAAAAAGATTCCTCTTCACTGCTGTGAGAAATCATAACTTTTGCCTTGAACTGTGTGTGTGTGTGTCCTCACCCCAGCTTCATTGGCTGCTCCAAGGACATCCGAGAACCTCTGCTCACATAGATGCAGCAGCACCACCAGATAGAGCCCACTGCTGATGAACTCGTACTCTGACTAAGGAGGAAATGCCAATTCAGACATTGTGAATCAAGAGCAATCAACTTCACTACTTCACCCAGTTCAGCATTCTGATTTCATTTGCCACTGAAGCCTTGTCTGATTTGATCTTTCAGGAGATTTTGTTACATATTTTTAGTCCATAATGTTACAGGGGACATCACATGCACCAAGCGTTTTTGCAGAAGGACAAATTGTACCCTGATCAAGCAAATCAAAGACTGATTTAGGTTAGGACTTGGCAATATGACCAGAAATCCTTGAACATGACACGTTTACCTTTACATGAAAACAAAACAAGTTCTTCACACCTTGGTGCACAAATACTGCATTCTCTATTTATGTCAGAGCTGTTACTAGAATTTCGAAACTGAGTAAATCCCTCACATTATAAGTAATATGCAGGCAAAAATGTTTTTTTGAATATTCAATTACAAACACACATTGGAATACCGAAAATAATCCTGTCACCCTTTGTAAATCTCAGTGAGAAGGTAACTTGAGGTGAGCGAGCATCATTCGAGATGAGGTGGAGGCGCCATTTGATACCGTCTGAGTGATACGCTGACCTCAACTTGCCTCCTTGTGAAATAAATGTTATACAAAAAAAAACAAACAAGTAAAACAGCTTACGGAAGTTCATTCCATTTATGTATTATTCCAGTTTCATATCACCTCTGTTGTATAAATATTTGTCTGGGCAAGTCTGCGGAGGTGATGGAAAATACCACTAACAGACTCAAGGGGTGACTGAGGTCATCAAGTTTCAAATTCCACCGGTGACAGTTTCAAATTAATGCGGTCCTGTCCCATCATGTGCCATGGAGGACCAACAGTCTGCAGGTTCACCTGCATCACTGCTGCTGGTGAGGTTGTTGATTAGCACTCCTTCAACACACAGTGGATCCTGTTACTTTTTAAATACCTCCGACTTTCTTTCACTGCCTCCTCTATTCCTTTGCGATTTTGACATCTCCATCTTGCATCTCTTGTCCTGATACTTTAGGAAAAAAAAGCAGCTTCAGACTCCACCTCTAGGAGCCTTTGAGTGAGGAAACTGAGGAGGATCCCATCAGGAAGGCTCTAATCAGCTGACACCCATGTTATATATTACAGGGTGTCTACAGGTATCAGAGTTAATTTAATGCTTTTAAATGTTAAATTCTAACTCAATTTAACACTGATTTTTGGATAAATCATCTTTTTCATTTAAATCAACATTACAAGTAAACATAAAGGTTAGTGCCATAAATTTTACTTTTTACCACAGCACTTGGGACAAGTAACTAAGAATTTTCTTGGCATTTTCCAAACCAGTAATATAGCAGGAAAATACAAATTCGTTCAATGGTAGGTTTAGAGTTTTGTAACGTCAGGAATGCTCACTCTCAAGCAGAAGCGCGGACTTAATGCATTTAGTGTGTTGTGCAGCACAATCTTTATTATAGCACAACATTATAACTTGCACTTTGAATATGGCAGCCATTAAGAGCTGAATGAGGGGGCAATGTCCTCAACGAGTTAAGTGCTGCCCATAGTGGACCTCATGTACAAGGCTAATGTGAGCAATTCATACCCTGTGCATAATTCAGTTACTTTCTATAAATTCAACAAGCTAAAATGTTCTGTATGTAATATGCATTGGTATTACAGCAAGAAAATCCATCCCTTTCATATATGACACTGAAAACTGTTTTGCACCCAAACGTTTAATAACTCTGAGATTCAAACACTGTAACGTCTGCTGAGTCATGACTCAGCGGCCCGGGTTTGAATAGGAACCCAGGGCCTTTGCCGCATGTCATCCCCTCTCTCCTCTGCCCTTCCTGCCTCTATCTACTGTCACTATCAAATAAAGCAGAAATGGCAAACAAACAAGCAAACAAAAAAGAAAAACTTACTAAAACAAATACACTTTGTGGACTTGTATTGGTATAAAAAAAAATACAATCAGCCTAATTTAAGTTTCAGCGTCAAGCTGTCCTTATTTTTTCCAGAAATATTAACAGAAGCAGGGAAGCATGGAACCATGGAAGAACCGTCTGGCTTTTTTAAATCTCTGCCTTCAAACAGAGGAAGAAGATTATCAGTGAAATCACCTGGCACAGGTTTTGATTGGAAGGAAAACCTGCAGATTCTTGACCCTCCATGGTGGCACATACAGTAGGACCTCAGATATCTGACCCGGGTGAACAGATTTCTAAACCAAACGTACAAATAAAAAAATTTCCCCCCTCAGCTGATCCGCCTGGGGTCAGCTGATTGGAAAAAAAGAGTAAATCTTTTATACTGTTTTCTGACTATGTTTTCATAGTTTTTAGAAAAATGCAGGTCTTCTGGCTTTAGTTTTATTCTCTGCCACTGTAAATTATACATATCAATAGCACTGTAAAGTAAAAAGACTGTTCTTATCGAACATTAAAATCTGTTTTCACTGTGGCTATGCTCCTGAACATATATATTCAGAATGAACAAGAACAAAGAACAGTTAGAATCAGTAAGAAGATAAATGTATAAAAGAAAATATACACTACTCACAAAAAGTTAGGGATATTCGGCTTTCGGGTGAAATTTCAGGATGAACCTAAAATGCATTATAACCTTTACAGGTGAACTTAATGTGACCTTCTGTAAACTTTTGAATGCACATGTCCAACTGTTCAATGTTTCAGTACTTTTTGCAGAAGTTGCTGTTCTCTAACAAGTAGTTTAACGGCAAAATTCACATCAGGTGTTTGATGCTCCAGCTCATCGAGGTCGTATCATTAGGGAACGACTGCTGGAGACTGGGGTACCTCAAATGGAGTGGCCTGCACTTTCTCCAGACCTGCATCCCATAGAAAACCTATGGGATCAGCTGAGTCGCCGTGTAGAGGCTCGGAGCTCTGTACCCCAGAACCTCAATGTCCTGAGGGCCGCCCTTCAAGAAGAGTGGGATGCCATGCCTCAGCAGACAATAAGTCGACTTGTGAACAGCATGAGACGTCGTTGTCAAGCTGTAATTGATGCTCAAGGGCACATGACAAGTTATTGACACTGACATTTTTTTGTTGTGGTATATCCACCACTGTTGTTGGCTTTTGTTTCAAGAAATTGTTTGAGATGAGGAAATCACCAGTGTATGCTTCTACTTAAATGCCCTACTTTCATGATATAATATCACTGTAGCGTGAACATTTTACATTTTCCATAAATTTCACCCAAAAGCCAAATATCCCTAACTTTTTGTGAGTAGTGTATAATGCTTTATTTTTTTCTTTTTTGCGCAAGAATAACAAAACATATTTTGTGATACTGGAGGCATAGAATGGTTTATGGTTCCAGTGCCATTTATAATATCTGAGTTGAGTTGGATGAGTGTGAGGCATTATATATGATCTAAATTATATGTGAGGTTGTAGTTCTGAATTGTAAAAAATTATAAATGCTTTTTATCTTGGACTAGAGAAATACACCACTTTATTAGCAACACCCTTGCCTATGCATACAATGACTTCCTGTGGCCCTGACCTGCACAACAATACTACCCTGACCCAAGGCGTTTGATAACACCATGTACATGGTAGCTCTAGGGGCCTACCACCTGGCCTGAAAAAAAAAAAAAAAAAATGTAGGGGAAACGCTATACCGGTGCTCTGAAGACATAAACCCTCGGCTTTGATTTTCAAATGTGAATCCTTGACCCAGGGCTAACTGTAAGGCCTGACTTAATAAGTGCAAGTGTGAATCAAGGCTGAGGAATAGCCTGCCCTTCAGATAGCTATGTTTTTTTCCACGAGTGCAGCATATCAAACATGAGCACAGACATGAAATTTGATCACTCCAATTCACTTGTTATTTAAAAAAAAAAAAAAAAAGTGAAATAGTGACTCACTTGCACGTGTGTCCTGTATAATTCATTAATGTCAAAGTTGTCTATATTCAGATGCAGCTTCTCCTTACAGAGTTCACAGGTTGTGATAGCCTCAAGGTTTGTGCCTGAGAGGGAAAAGACATGGAAATGAAAACTTATACACTGTTATAATCAGCTAAACATACAAACATTTAATCACCACTATGCTTTATGAGAATCAAAATGCTAATGAGAATTCTGCGCTTACCTGAGCTGATTTTGGAGCGAAGCCACTTCTTGATACATTCCTGGTGGACATACTGCAGGCTGCCTGTACAGTGACAGGGCTCAATCAGAGGATTGGATTCAGATTCCTCACCCATCTGGCAGATACGGCACAGATCTCCTTCTTCCTCATCAGAATCCTCCAGCAGCAGACTACAGCAGGGAAGGGGGACACTGTAATCTTACTGTGACTTTGATGCAGGAGTTATTTGCAAATCTTCCCATTTGGTTTTGGGAAGCTAAAATTTGTTGCTTACACCTTTACATTAAACATACAGTGTATGACATAGAGGGATAGGAGAAATGCATGCAAGCTTTGTGTAAGAAGTGAAAATGTCACACCTCTCCTGGATCTTACGCAGCCTCTCAGGATCCCTTGAGGGGACAGGTTTGTCTTTCTCCTTGGCCTCTGATTGGCTCTCAACACCATCCATTGGGTCCACAGCAACAAATATGTCTTCATACACTCTGACTCTTGGGGGAGGTGTAAACACAAGCTGCCCACGGGGACCCTGCATCCGCTGCACCATGACAGTGCTTGCACCAGCAGAGCCAGGCGCCTCCACACCAACTGCTCCTACCTCTTCCTCGTCATCCTCTTCTTCCTCCTCTTCGTTCTCGTCATCTTCCTCCGAAGCTTTATGGTCAGGGTCATCCCATCTCCTCAGTAAATGCTGGGGACGGCTATAGCTGTCCTCTAAGCCTGCAGCCGAGTGTGCACTCTCATCCCTTCCCTCTCTTCTGTGTCGTGAGAAGAGGGGAGGACAGCGGTTACGGAAGGAGGATGAAAGCCAAGAGGAGCCGCTCCCGCTGCCTCCTCGTCCACTGCTACCGTTATTACTACTGCTTCCGCCAGGTTCCCTCCAGGATTCCAGGCTTGACTGGGCTGGTCCGCCACGATGGTTCGCGTTGTAGCTCTCCTGGACAGGGGAGAGGTCGAGTCTGCGACGCCTGAGGAAGGCAAAGGCCTGAGCCGTCTCTGAGCCTCTGCTGTCAGGCTCAATGCTGGAGGTCCTCGCTCCCTCTTCACTATCCACAGCCTCTCCACCGCCTGCTGGACCATCGTCGGTGGATTCAAAGGAGCGAGTGCTGGAAGACCCACTGGAGGAGTCTTGACTGGAGCGGCGTGAGAAGAGGCGGGACAGAAGGCGCCGAGTTGAGCGGCGGCCGTCTGACTCTCCACCCTCAGGGGCCGGCCTCGGCACAGGGGGTGCAAGGGTGTTTAGGGAAGGGGGAGAGGTGGTGTCCTGTCTGGCCAGGGGAGCTTTGTACCAGGAAGAGGAGATGACTGATGGCGATTGAGGGTTTCCTGTCTGTTCCTGGGATGAGTGAAGGCTGGAGGAGCTGGTGACGGAGCGGCCTGTGGTTCTGCTGCTGAAATCACGAACCAGAGGAGATGACTGATAGGAGGAGGGGGACGAGGGGGAATAATGTCGACTTAGGGAGCTTTCTCTAGCAACAGAGGAGGAGGAGGAGGAAGAAGAGTAAACAGTCTCTTTGGGTCGTGCTCCCTGTGCATATGTGGAGGTTACCCTGTCTGGCTGATCTGAAAGCAGGGAAAAGAATGACAATTTGTTACAAATTGGCTTAAATGTTATAGTGAAGTATTGGGTGTATGTGCGTGTGTGTGTGTGTTTGTGTGTGTGTGTATAAACAGCAAAACATATCCCTACACAATGAGGAAGCCAGTCCAGGAGTCCTAACCCTGCTTTCTCCCAAACCAGAGAGACTGGGCTCGTGCCTCGTCTCCAGCTCCCTCCTAGATAGCAGCGGCTTGGAGGAGGAGGTGGAGGACGTCGAAGAGGAAGAGGACGACCGAGACAGTAAGCGACATGAGCTCCAGGGTGAGTCTAACCAGGAGTCACTTTGTTTTTCACCTGCACCTGTTTAAAAGAAGGTATGTTCCAAAGGAAAACCTCATTAGAGCTTTGTTGGATACATTTTCAAACCAACCAGTTTCATTTTAGTAACTGAACTAAGATTTTCAAGTACTTAGGGCAGGGTCAAAACAAAATAAGGGTGTACAGATACCATTTTTTGTGACCAAGTACAAATTATTTATTTAGAGTACTTGCCGAGTGCCATTATGAGTACTTCATATTACATATACCAATATTCCATCTTTTTCAACAATGCTATCTTAACTAACCAGATAACTGCACATGCCACCTCTTGAATGCCATTTTGGATTCTTAGGTAACATTTTGGGGATTTAACAAAAGTTAAAATGCACACTCTAGGCCAGAGCTAAGAGTGTTTACCATTTCACACAGCCTGCAGTAATGGATCTCTTGACACTGGCTCACTTCACCAATGCCACTTACATTTTGGCCAGCTATCGGCTCTGATAACCCATAACCCCCTAAAACCATAACATGAGCAATATCAAATACCTGAGAGGTGAACAAGCCTAACAGTGTTTTTGATGATCTAAGAGCCTGCAGCTGGGTACCTGTAGCACTGCCAAGCCCATTACTGGAATAGGTGGATCCTGTAACTGAGGTGGAAGCCGTCCTTGAGTAGACTCCTCTGTTGGTGCATGACAGCTTGGCCCTTTTTGAGTCACCGTCATCGCTGCTGTTCAACAGTCCCGAGTGTGTCCCTAACCTCCTCTCTGAATCACTCTGGAAAAATAAATACAAACAGCAATCAAAGTGTCAAACTTAGCTTTAGTATTTCACCAGCGTGATTTAACATTGTTAACTATAAACTAAATGGTCAGATGTTTGAGAAATAAACATTTCAGCAGGCTTTCTTTGCCTGCTAAAACAAAGAGCACAGTATATCCTCAGTACCAGTTTGCTCCTGCTGCTGAGGGAAGAGTCAGCCCAGGGGCGGTCATATGATGTAGAGGATGGAGTCAGAGAACACGGCAACTTCCAGCTGCTGGAGCGGCTATCAGAGCTACTGTAGTCTCTCACTGAGCTCAGGTGACGAGAACTCTACAATGGAAAGAGTGTGAAAAATAAATAACGAGTGTATAAATAAATACAAGAAATCCAACACTGATCACACCCCACTTTTTGTTTTGGTGAAATGTTATTTTCGGCTTTTCACATTTCTTTAGCAGTGATGACAGTTATCAAACTTTGTGACCTATGACTACAGATGACTAAGAACATATGTGCTCACACATTTGAGTTAAACTAAAATATAGAAGACAAAAACCAAAGTCTGACGAAACCACTATCTTGAGTAGCAATGATATTCAGTACATTTACTTCTGAAATGTTACAACTGTTAGAGCACCACTTAAATGGACGCTAAACTCATTAATAATATTAACAGTAATTAAAGAGGAAGAGCAATCGCAATCATCTGTTGAGGCTTTGCATCTAGCCTGACTCTTCTGGAAAGATCAGGAGCATCCAGCTAGGGCACAGGCCAAGCAGTAACTCTATCTTTTGAGAGGGCCTTGACGAGCAGCAAGGCTGAAATACACACACTGTATGCCCAGGAATCTAGGCTGGCCTATTAAAAGACCCACTAAAGTGGTTACTGTTGCTGCTGCTGGGGCACCACACATAAAGTGGCTAGCTACCATGCTCCTGTGGGAACTCCCAAGAAAAGGATTTGCTTGAGTGCCTTGCCTCTGCAACGTGGTGGAAAGATGTATGGTTTAAGCCACTGGAGCAACAGAACCCCAAATAAGATGACTCTAGCCTAATAAGTGCAACTGGATTGTTTTTTACTGTTAGGTTTGCCTTGCAGGCCATTTTATTCCAGTTAGACCGGCATTACTGCAGTTGAGGTAATGGACTGGATAACTTTTGGCGTGTCCTTCACTACTTTGCTAATCAGGGATGGACCAAAATAAAGTCAGTGTTAACATACGTAATCAGATACACATAATTTTAAAAAAATCAAAACAAAAAAAATCCTTAAAATAACTTGCATAACTTTGCATTTGTGAGACTGAATCCATAGCCACCCCACTTGACACGGTACACCAGGTGGTAGTCCACTTGGATGATACAAAACAAAATAGCAATGGCATGGTTTCTACCCTTAGCTATTTCAAGCATGTGTTTTTGGTTGTCCGCCTACCTGGTGGTCTAGGCCTGGTTTGAGTGCTGACGAGGCCTGGGGTAAATAGTCACTACTCAGCACCCTCTCCCTACCATATAACCTACTGGAGCCCAGCGAGGAAGAGGAGGATGAGGAGAAGGATGAGGGGGACGTGTAGGACGACCTTGAGCCCGACATAGAAAAAGGAAGTCTGCGAGACCTGGAATCCATCATGGACTGGCTGTTGTAAAACAAAAATAAGAGAAACAAAAATTTAGTTTTGTATAAGACTTCCCTGATGTCTCCTTGATGAAAATGTTAAATTTCCACGGCCTATTAACATGACATTTCTGTCCTTAACTAAAATTTTAAAAATTTATCATTTTATGCTGCCAGGGAAGTGAGCATGACATGAACACAATGGAAAATAAATATTACCTTGAGTGAGTAACTAACTGTTTTGTTTTTGTTTTTTTGGTGATTGAGTTTGAAAAAACATTCCATGGCTTGTCCTAGGACTTTATTCAATTCCCTGACTTTCCAGAAATACCATGACCAGTGGGAACTCTGCAGGAAGTAGACCCTCTCACAAGCACATCCTCTGTTCCCCACCACACAAAAAGACAGGGCATGCCATTTACATGGTGCTACAATCGAAAACAAATAAGGATCTTTAATATCTTGATCGGATAAGTCAGTAACAGTCCTGCAGGAGTGCTAGCATGCCCGAGTTTGCTGATGTAGCTCAGGGACAGTGTGTGCAAACAGTAAAACCCGCCAGCATGCTGCTTACTAGACATGGTTATCAAGCCTCAGCGTCTGTCCTTAGGACTATGAACCCAGTCACTTCAGTGTGACATTTTCAAGCAGCCAGCAAGCAGTCCTGACAGCCAAGTGTCTAAGCAAGCAAGCAGATCCACGTGAGTTATAAAAGCTGCCCTGATAATTTATTATTAAGCTGGATTCCTGAAACCAAAATGCATCACAGAGCCAAAGGTAGCAAGTAACAGACCAGACACCAGCCTGGCTTGACCTTCAACAACCTTTATAACTATAAACTCTGAAAGAAGTTCCTTAATGTTTGCACTCAACAACAACAACAACAACAACACACTTAACTGCTATTTAAAAACACTGTATGGTACGAAACTGCTTTAGTCTTATTTTCTCACTAAATTGTCTAAATCAGGATGACAAAACAAGGCAATGAAATACCATTCTAACACTTCTTCTGATAAGATCTGAATGTGAGCCAGCAAAGTAAATAAAGTAAATAATTAATATGCAGTTGTCATGATGGCCAAAACTTGACATAATGCCAGAAATACTGAATTATCTGATGAACATGAGAGGAAGTCCGCTAGTGTCAAAGCTTAGGCTAGTATTATCATTACTGGGGAAAAAAAAAAAATCAAGAAAATTTGTATCAGTATAATCATCAGTGTTTATTGCCCAGCATTATGGCCCATCACTTGAAAGATCAAAGTTCTGATCAATAAAATAAAAAGCCATACAAAACATCCATAACCAGCTATATTTTCCCTTTGGACCCATGTGTTTTTGATTGAAAGCTGATATTGAGCTACGGTAGACTCACTGGTGTAAAAGAAGTCTCACGTTAACTTGCATGTCTTTTTACTACATGCACACATAAACAAGAGTGATGCTCAACTTAGCAAACCGTGAGCATGCGAGGAGTCTTCCTGCACTGTGCAGATAAGTTGTTTTGCCAGCAGTTCAATATTTAATCTGTAGACACCCTAACCACGTTGGCTGTTTATAGACCAACTGCCAAAAAATATCTGGGGTATGCTAGTTGCATCAGGGTTTAGTTAGAATATGATGAGGACAAAATGCAGTTTCGGTTTCCAGCTCATTTCCGTGTATTAAGGGATTGGGGTTCAACCAATACCAAATTTTGAAGGCTGACATATTTCAGGATTGAAGTTACCGATTGCTATTGATAGGCCCATTTTCGCCATTGTATTTCCATTGCTGGATTTCATAGCAAAGATAAGCAAGTGTGGATTAATCTCAGAACAAAAAAAAAAATAATGTGTAGGTGGACAAACATTAACTGTTAAGAGGAAAAAACAAGTGGCTTACATTTTTCATTCAAAACTGACGGAGCTGGAATGCTTACAGATCCATAGACATTTTTCACAGCTGTCATTTTGACATGAGATAGAAGTGGAAACAAAGGTGTTACTAGTGGCATTAATTTTAGTTTTGTTCCATGTAAGTGTAACAGAGCTTGGGCCTTGGTGATCTGCATGCTGGCTCACTGAAATGGCTCTAACATCTAAATGGAACGGAACCTTGATATCATCAGTAACACCTATATTACTGTTTACCTTACTATTTAGGGCTATAATTTATGTTTTGTTTTTTTTTGTTTTTTTTACAGTTTCCTCCAGATTTTTATTGCATAAACACTGGGGAAGCCTATGAGAAACTGAAGTTGTCAATTACAAAAACTATTCAGACAACACTCAGGTTGGTCGGCAGGGTGGGGAGGGTTTTATTCCACGTTTTTACAGACTGCTGCCATCCCTCAAGCTGTTTGAGTGAAAATATACCCTGACCTCAATATTGGCAGTCAACACCACTAAGGCCTTGTTCAGACTGCAGGCAAATCGGATCTGTTTCTCAAATCAGATGTTTAAGACACTGTTCGTGCTGTTCTTTGCAAGTGATCAGATCAGATTTGTGTGTCCGGGCATCACCAATCTGCATCGGTTGCTGTGGTAACGACATAGGCGTCATTAACTGCGTACACTCGTGACGTGGCTTTCCAATGCGGAAGATTGGGAAATGTACAGAAGCCTCCCCCCAAAGTGGCAGCACACAGTTTATTTCAGCATCTGTTGTTCTCTGTGTTGTCCTCCATGCCGCTCTGCTAGCAGCAGCATGGATTCTACTCAGCTGCTCTGATGCACCTGATCACTCTGGATTTGACACTGTCGTTGTGTGCTGTGTTGAGAGTGACACGAAAGACAGTTTGAAATTGTATTTGAGTGTCCAGACCATCCAGACTGAGATACATCTGTAGAAATCCAATTGGAATCACATTTCAAACCACCTCCAAATGTGGTTTGGATCTGATTTGCAAAAAAAAGCATTTCATGTGGGTTTTGGCTCTCTAGTCTTTCCAAAATCAATCTGGATACAACATGTATATGCCAAAAAGCAAATTTGGGCTGGCAGTCTAAACAAGACCTACCTGGCTGACATCAGATTTTTACTGAAAGGTTATCAACCAAATCTGCAAGCAAACCAATACATGTTGACATGACCGCTTCTTTAAGTTAGGAAGCTGCATCAAGGGTGACTTCTAACCTTTGTGCACCTCTTTGCAGCATCATTTATTATCCAATAGGCCACTTCAGTTTTACGTATTTGAGAATGCTATATAAAGAACATACAGCATGTCACATATATAATATAGAGGATGCCTTGTTCATAGGCAGAAGTTTGTGTGAGCCAGTCACTTAAAATGGTGCTGCATGGTGAGGTTTAACTTCATGCCAGTCAGCAACCAGTTTGTAATAGGAAGTACCTTGTTACCGGAGATGGATGTCTCACTCTGGTTTGCACTCAGTTTGCATTATGAACAGTGTGGTGTCCAACGTGCTCTCATGCTTGAATGTAATCATTTTTGTGATATGGTAATTTTAACTATATTATGGCACCTTCCTCCTTCTACAGGTTGATTGCTCTCCCTCTTTACATTTTATTAGCCACGTGTATTGCTTGTCTCCAATGTCCTCCATTTGGTGTCTGAGTTAATGTTTTGAAATCCGCTATGCAATATGTCACTGTTGTGCTTTTCCCCTCATTTAGCATTGATGACACAAGCATTGCAGCACGTTAGCAAGCAATGTCTATAATATTTTCCAAATTTGAAGACAACAGACGTCTATTTTAATTAAAATCATCTATTATTGCAAACATTAGCTTGTTTTTTGTGTGTTTATTGAAAATAAAGTCATTTCTGCTCAACAACAACCGCTAGCTTAGAGCTAACGTTAGTCTTTTCCGTGTCATTCCCTATATAGGGCAAGTGCTTCACGCCACAGTCCACGTCGAAATCTGTCAATCTGAAGATGCCTGTGCTTTCGACAACGGAGAACACTGCGGGGCAGAACTTAAGACCTTAGCGAGTCCCCAAATGTCCACTGGTAAATTCGGCATACAGGTGATCCATCGGGAAGAAATGCATCCAATAAAAATATTGCTTTAGGATTGATTCTCCTGCTATTCCTGTAGCCCTTTCCACTAAATAATGACAGTGGCGAGGGAAGGGAGCCAACTTTAAACGTTTCATTTTTTAAAATGAAGTGCTGCTTGGTGTATTATTTAGATGCCGAATTTACCAGTGGATCATAAAATTACGGTTAAAGTCCTCCATCCATCCCTGCGACGAAATTATTTGTATTAATAAGCAAAGCAACGCGTAACTGTCGGATATCTGAATAGAGTTTGGCGTGTTGCTCTGCGGCCCTAAGGCAATTATGCTAAACCTTTAAAGTCACTCATTTCCAACCCATGTCAACTGTTATTTGGTGTTTTCCACAACTTCTCTGGTCGTTGCCGACACTATTAGTGAACTCTCGTTAGAAGCAAAGCAAAAATATGATCAGGAAAACAACGCTCATTTGCATGTAGGTTACGGCTAACGTCGAGCTAGCTATAACCTACATAGCTATCCGCTAACGTTACTTCACAGGATGGCTGTTGTCGTGGATCGACGTACGCTAGCTACCCTGGCTGCTTGATCTCCAGTAGCTAGCTCAGATGTTGTTTTTTAGGGTTATTGACACAGCAGCTAAGTTAGCTGCGGGCTGCCCGTGCGGTAAGGTTACGGAGTCTTGCCATTTGAAAAACAAACGTTAAGCGATACTGGCATTAGTTTGTGACGATCGATTTTTTTTTTTATTTAAAGCAGCTGACATGCCACATGAGCCACATTCAAGACAAAACACTGATATCGTCTTATATTCTCACCTTTGATTTCAGCTCTCCTCGCGTTCGGCATTGGTGATGGCGTCTGTGTGTTGACAGAGAAGGTCATGTGATTTATAATGGTCCCGAGAGCCAGAGCCCGTGACCCGTAGACCCAGTGGGCGTGCCGTTGCCAAACGCACCCTGGTTTAATCATCAGCATATTTATTCCCAACAAAGATGGGAATAAATGGTAAATTTCCCACCCACACAACATCAAATAGCGCCAGTGCTAAGCAAAATAAAAACTGATAGTACATTTGTTATCACAAAGCAGCGCCCCCTGTGGCTGTGCCTGACTAGAGAGAGCTATTAAAATATCCGATGATGATGGGGGAGTCTGGAGGTGAATGCCATTCCAGAGGGGTCAACTCACAGATCCAAAATGAACAGAATGGCCACACCTAAGCAAAACATAAGATCCTCCCAGCCAGGAGCACAGGCTCATTTACTTGCAAGAAATGTGAAATTGGCTATAGTGGTATCAAAAAGTCTGAGTTCTCTACTCAAAATTATTGGTTCATCATTTATCAATCACAAACAAGTAAATTTAGGATTTTTTCTCTCAGTAATATATATGTTTTAAAAGTTTGCTTGTAGTTGTATCCACTCAGAATTTCTCAGAATTTGCTATGTCCATTGTTCGCCTTAATCACAGCTTGCATTCTGTCTGGCATTCATTTGCACAATGTGAGAAGCCACATCATCCTAGCTCTCTATTTTAGAGCATCCCTGAGAGTGTCTTATGATGTTACATAATGTTTTCCTTTTTCCCTTTTCAAATTTCCCCACAGTTTTTCAGTGAGATTGAGGTCTGATGACTGTAAACAAGCCCGACATACAGCTTCAGTGCATGTTTAAGGTCGTTGTCCTGGGATATGAATTGTCTTACTCACAACTTCATCCTCATCCAGGTGAGGACTTCACACATCCTCCCTTTGGAAACAGCAGCACTCAGGCATTTTGCATCAGATTTCAAATTAGTCTTGACCAAATAATGTACAGCACAATTAGCATTAAGAATAAAGTTGAACATTTGAGAGTAAAGTCAAAATAACATTTTTAATTTAATTTTTAATTTTTTTTTATTTTTTATTTTTTTTTTATTTTTCTGTATTCATTTTTTAATTAAGTCAGCATTTTAAGATTATAATTGAAATTTCAAGCATAAAGTACCAATTTTCAGAGTAAATGATTACACTAAAAAGCAGTGGTATAAAGTACAATTCTGATATGAAATAATAATACACATTTTCTTAAACCACTTCCTAATGTAAAGCACCAGGAAAACCAGCTTTGTGTTGTGGTGTGCACCTGAGGGACTTTTCTTATTTCAGTATACCCTATCTCTCTATGCAATGAACCAACTACAACTGATGAGGAAACTGCACAATACAATTGTTCTAAGGTTTTAGAGGAGAGCTGATAATTGAAATATTTATTGAAAAAAAGTTTATTACTAACTATTGTACCTATACATGAGAATATTCCCTAGCTTCTAAAATGTAGCATTGGCTTGTAGGTACTTGAGGTCTAACTGAGACAACTGAAGTCCTCTGGGCATATACTAAGAACACTGCAAAAACGCAAAATAGGCCCAGTAACTCACTCAATGTGATAGGAGTGTACAGGCCTCCATCTGCTGATCCTGACTCTATTGATAAACTAGCAGATATTTTATCTCAGTATTCTGATGTTGAAGTGATTATTATGGGTGATTTCAATCTCAATTGGTTTAACAACAGCTCTAGCTACCTGAAAGAGGTCACACATAATCTAAACCTAACCCAGTTGATTACTGAATCTACTCGGCCTAATCCCAAAGATAACTCCAGGTCTGCTCTGATTGACCTAATTTTCTCCAACAGAAAAGACAAAATTACTGCTAGTGGTGTATTCGATCTAGGCATTAGTGATCACTGTCCAATAGCTTGTATAAGGGATAGCAGAATAAAGAAAACTAAATCCCGCATAGTTATCAAAAGAAATCTAAAGAACTTTAATGATGAAGCCTTCCTGCTTGACCTGCTCAACAGTGATATTTACCATACTTCTGAAATACCTGATGTAGATCTGGCGCTGGATTTCTTCAGAAATTCGTTTCTCTCAATTGTTGATAAACACGCCCCCTTTAAAAAATTCAGAGTGAAGGATAGGCAAAACCCATGGTTTACACCTGAATTGTCATCTTTATTCAGAGATAGAAACAGAGCCTGGGCTCTTGCCAGAGACTCTGGTGATCCATCCGACTGGTTGGCATTCAGACAAATCAGAAACAAGTGCACATCAGCTGTCAGGAATAGTAAAATAAATTACTACTTGGAATTGGTCACAAGCTCGTATTCAGATCCTTCAAAATTCTGGAGGGCAGTGAAATCTGACAAAACCAAGAGCATTAACTCTCTGCCTACAATGGTCAGATTAAACAGTTGCCAGATAACAGAACAATCTGAGATCTGTTTGGCCTTTAATAATCACTTTGCCCAAGCCGGTCACTTGTTTAGTGATGAGGCCCGTAATGGTGATGATGATGATGGTGATGACGATGATGATGGTGATGATGATGGTTATGATGACGGTGCCGACGCTGGTGCTGATGATGATGGTGATGATGATATTGTTAAAAACAGACCCTCCTTTGTTGCACATAGTAGAGGGCACCTCCCTGTGTTTTCCTTTAAGCCTTTTTCCTGTGACGCTGTTTATGAATTGTTACAATCCATTGATACCAGGAAATCAACTGGAGAGGATAACTTGGACCTATTATTTATTAAATTAGCAGCACCACTAATAACAGAACCGTTAACTTATATACTTAATCTTTCCAGGTCAACAGGCATAGTCCCTAGCATCTGGAAAACGGCCCATATCTCTCCTCTATTCAAAGGGGGGGACAAAAGTGACCTTAATAACTATCGCCCTATCTCCAAGCTATCCTGCCTAGCAAAAATTATGGAGACACTGGTAAATCATCAACTCAAAGCATTTCTAGCAGAATACTCTATACTGAGCCCATTTCAATCAGGTTTTAGAGCAAAGCATAGTACAATCACAGCCACCACTCTAGTTGTAAATAACATCATATCTGCCCTGGATAGAAAAAAACACTGTGTTGCTCTCTTTGTTGATCTTTCCAAAGCATTTGATACAGTTGACCACTCCCTACTATTGCACAGATTACACAGTATTGGTCTGGATGGAAATGCATGCAGATGGTTTGTGAGCTACTTGTCAGGGAGACAGCAGTGTGTTAAAGTTGGGAGAGCTCGCTCAGAGTTACTACCTCTAACTAAAGGTGTCCCACAAGGATCTATCTTGGGCCCTATTTTATTTACAATTTTTATTAATGACATTGTTCTATCTCTGCGTGATTGTCAAGCTCATCTCTATGCAGATGATACTGTTATCTACTGCATTGCAGATTCCCCACAGCTAGCTGTTGAGAACCTACAGCTTTCATTTAACGTCCTCCAGAATGCACTTATTGATCATAAACTGGTATTAAATGCTAACAAAACAAAATTCATGTTGTTCTCTCGGGCCAGAGATATAGCTCACAATAGCCTTTGTTTAACAACTAAAACTGGAATCAGCATTGAAAGAGTTACAGCATACAAATATCTCGGAATCTGGCTTGATGATAAATTCACTTTTAAATTTCATATAGAAAATCTAGTGAGTAAACTGAGGCAAAAACTTGGGTTCTTATATAGGAACAAAACCAGCTTTCCAATGATTAGCAGAAAGAGGGTGGTGGAGGCAGTCTTTCTGTCCGTTTTAGATTATGGAGATGTGGTCTACAGAGGTGCTTCTCCTTCCACCCTTAAGCCTTTAAATGCAGTCTACCACTCTGCTCTTAGATTTATTACTGGTGCAAAATATGATACTCACCATTGTATACTTTATGATGCAGTCGGTTGGCCGTCGCTTAACGAAAGGCGCGACAAACATTGGTTTCAGTTTATTTTTAAAGCCTTAATTGGCAAGCAACCTCTCTATATCACATCCTTATTGGAATGGAAAACAGGGCCTCACCTGACCCGTTCCAATGACTTAATGTTTTTAAGAGTCCCCCGGGCTAGCTCAGAACTGGGGAAAACTGCCTTTTGTTATGATGGGCCAAAATCCTGGAATGCTCTCCAAAGCTTTTTAAAACTGGAAAGTCTACCCACTTATGCAGAATTTAACTCTATTATCACTAGCCACTGTGTTTCTAATTGTAACTGTTTTAATTGAAGTCCAGGCACATTTCTAATTTTACATAAGCCAGTTTTATAACTTTATTTATTAACGTGTATTATGTGTATTTCCCTTTCTTCTGTTTATTATGTGTATTTCCTGTCATTATAATGTATGAGGTATATCCTATTTGTTGTTGATGTATTTTAAAGTGTATCTCGGCGGCATTGTAAAAGAGGAAAACCTCAACTGTCTTCCGAGAATAAATAAAGGTTTCAATTCAATTCAATTCAAAAAAATCTTACCAAGATTATTTGTCTTATTTCAAGTCAAAAATGTCTTATTATAGTCAAAATATCTCATTACACTTAAAATAAGACATGATCACCTCGGAAGTAAATTGTTTTTAGACAATTTTCACTTGTTTCAAGTGAAAATTTACCTGAAACAAGTGAAAATTTGCTTGTTTCATTGGCAAATTTGCCAGTAGAAAAAGTGAAAATTCACTTGAAATAAGTGAAAATTAGCTGGAAACAAGAAACAAATTTTGCCAATGAAACAAGCAAACTTTCACTTGTTTCAAGAAAAATTTTCACTTGAAACAAGAGACAATTGTCTAAAAACAAGTTACTTCTGAGGTGATCATGTCTTATTTTAAACGTAATGAGATATTTTGACTAGTAATAAGACATTTTTGACTTGAAATAAGACAAATAATCTTGGTAAGATTTTGAGTTTTTGCAGTGAACAATATTTTCCTGTATGCCTATAGTTACCTTACTTACGATCACTAATGTTTTCCTGATATTTATGACTTAACTTTCAAAACATCATTTGATCTTTATTTTCAAAATGTAATTGTATTCTAGAAATGCTGTTTTTATTCAAAACATAATTCCTACTTTATTCTCAAATACTCAACTCATTCTCAAAGTTGTGATTTTTTTCTCAAGCTAGACATGTGCTTTCTGTCAGTGAATGACAGCAGGGTTTATCCCCAAAACAACCCACATCCTCAATGACACCTTGTGACTCTGTGCCCAGTCTGTTTCAACCATATGGGCAACCAATAGGGGACTGTGTTAAATATGACTGTCCCCGTTAATGAGATCATTCAGTCTCAGTCTCTTTCACAATGCAAAGCAGCTAAGACATTAGGTAACATTAGCAATAATGTTGGTACATTCGCAAATTGAAAGTTTGGCCTGATGGTGGCTCTAGAGGAAAGGTCATCGGGTCACCAAATTTGAACATTTGGATAAACGGTATTAAAGTTATTGCGCTGACAGCTAGGTCTGTGGACCCAGCAAAGGTCATTATTCTGAACCTATAATATCCCCGACCTGTTGTATAAGGGATATAAATTTAACACTCCTGCATCCAAGAGTAAACAAAAAGAAATGTATTCCTTAACTGTTACGACAGAGATCCTCAAATATGGTTTGTGTGTGAACATGAGCATGAATGGCAGTTGGAGCGATCTGTAGACAGAAAAATGTGGGGAGACATACAACAATTTACAGGCCCACCAGAGGTACTTTGTGCCAGTCTAAGACGTTACCTTTAATCGAATGGAATGGCCTACTATTCAGAGGAGGACTTGCTTTATAGAAATCACTGTGTCATGAGAAGACATGGTAGATGAGGCTTATGAAAGGAAGAAGCCTGAGCTAGCAGCTGAGTATGAACAGCAATTGTAGTGCCAGAGTATGCCCTGTGGAAATTGGGTGCCATGGATTTGTAGCCACATCCACTATGAGTTTACTCAGGATTCAGGGATTACAGCAGGCCACAAAGGCAGCTTCTGAGGCATCCTAAAATACCAGCCAATGGCTCCGGCTGAGAAGAGAAGACACCAGTTGGGCTCTAAAGTGTGGTAGCATATCACATGACTAAAGCAGGAGTTATATAAATATGATAAAAGAGCATTTCAACAGTAGTAGGAGAGGGGTGTCATCTTTTTCAGTCCTTGGTATAATTGTCTTATGTGAATAACGCTGCTGTTTGCACAAACAGTTCAGTCTTCTGATTGGCTGATTTAGCCATTTCAAGTCAGAGGGGTCAGCCTGTTTGTTATGATGCTTGTGTTTAATACATTTTAATTTGCAGTCAAATTATTCAGGGACATTTTGGAGTTTGTTAATTGGCACCCTTTGGCAGCTCATCATGTCAGATCATTTTATAAGGCGAGTCCAAAACTGGTAGATGGAGAATCCTGACAACCACTAACAGTTGGTGACACCGGTGCATGATAAATTTCACAAATTATTCAAACCGATGAGCAGCCAAAACATAGTTCTGAAAAAACTAATTGCAAAAAATACAAAAAGGTGTAGGCTATAATATATAATTGTAAATTCCCAATTTGTAAATATAAAGAGAACATGCAGAGATATGCCATGTTGAAGAGTTTATGTCACAGTTGACTTTAATATCCATCAGACTGATGAAGTGTGAACAGGCATCCCATGCCATGTGTCTTGCCCATGCCTGGGACAAGAGGGTCTCCAAGGCCCTGCCACACCCTCAACCCAACCACACATACAGCAGACTGCCAGCTGTCCATAAAACACACACAAGGTGTATTGTGTTTGTGCATGACAAAAGAGCTTCCCTCTCTCTTACACACACAATATTTAACCCTTAGACACATAAGTGCATGGAATCCACACTCTCCCATGACAGGTCAAGAATGACCCATATTTGCTTCAATGTATTTTTCAATAATTTAAGCTGCTTATCCTCATCCTTTTTACTGAACTATATTACAGAAACATAATAAAACATGAATGATTTATAATTTGAAATGTGCCTCAGTAAGATATTTTAAAATGTAGGCAACAAGTTAATGAGTATCAAAACAAGATAGCAACCCACCTACTATATGGGCTACCAAACTAATATGTACTTACAGGTGGCAGGTTAATGG
Source organism: Myripristis murdjan (assembly GCF_902150065.1). Classification (NCBI taxonomy): domain Eukaryota; kingdom Metazoa; phylum Chordata; class Actinopteri; order Holocentriformes; family Holocentridae; genus Myripristis; species Myripristis murdjan. The sequence continues at coordinate 11,104,806 of NC_043982.1, forward strand.
CCATGAAAAGATCTAAAAGAAATGTCATAAAGAGCATCTGTCTCCGTCTTATTGCTCTATTATGTCAGCAACACATCCACAAAATCGATATGAATCCAAATGTAAATAAAAGGATAACTCCCACTGCCAAAGTTCAATCATAACAATGTTTCAGAATCATGGTTGGCACCTCTGATCTATAATATACCTTTTATATCTATACACCCATATGATCTGTACCATAGTTATACTTTAGTTAAACCTATGGTCTATAATACAACTAAAACTATAGTTTTTATTATAGATCAGTGGTTGGCGCCATGGATTTTACCAGAAACCTGCACTCAGATAAAGATAAATCAGACAGGTGGGACTGGCAACCAAGAATATGTCATCAGACAAATATTACAGAAGGCAAATAAATACACAGTTTGACATCCAGTGTTGTTGGTGCCCTTACAACCACTTACAGCCTCATAGCCGTATGCAGGCCTATAATTGAGCCACAGACATAACAAATCACATGTGCGCAACCCAAACCATCCATGCTGTGGAGCTAGCTGGCCACACGTGTACACAATTACCAAGTACACCCAGCTGTTTACAACACAAGCAGCAACAAACAACGCAAATTCTGAAAAGGCCTTGGCAGGGTGGGAGCTTGTCTTTGCTCTGCAGTGGACAAAGTGAAACACGCATAGTTGGCCTTATATTGTAGCTATTGTTAAAAAGTAATATTGTGCCTGCCATCTGGATAATGTTTAAGATGAATTGTGCATTTCTAACATTGTATTCATTTACATCCCTGATAAAAAAATAAATAAATAAATAAATAAATAAATAAAAAAAGGTTGCACAAATATGAATTTTTGACAAAGTATTGCAGCAGATTATTTGATAGTTGGGCTGTCTTGGGGCTTCTCTTGGCCCATGGCCTGGGACAGCTGACCCAGCAAGTGATTACTGTATTAGCTTGGTCAGTCACTGCCGGTAAAGTCACCTGTTTTATTGCAAACATATCTATTCACACAATGTAATAACAAAACTGGAGCACAAGACGAGCACGCTCACACAGCTGTCAGCAGGGCTCATACACACATCTTAATGTGACAGTGTTAAGATTGAACCAGGCTGCAAACACTGAAATGTTTTAAAGAATCAGTTTTCTGTTGTGGATTGTCACCCTGCTGCCTGAACATAGCCCTCATCATGTGAACATAATCTCTCTTGAAGCCCACAATCATCACTTCATGAACAATGCAATCATCACTTAATATATGAATTGCATCACCTGTACCGAGATTTTCATCACTCCCCCTTCCACTTTAACTACACAATTCTCTCTGTGACAGTGATTTCAATGCAACACTGCATCCCCACGGAGCTCGTAATCATGGCATGGCAACACAGCAGATGGAGAGTCTGGACATCTCTGCATTTCATTATGACAGTCTTAATAAATATCACGCAGTGTGTAATCAGATCCATGTGCCATGAACCACCCACCTTCCAGTGATATTTCAAACTTTTACAAGAATTTTGCATTTATCTTGACTACATTACTCTGTCATGTGCTCATAGGATGGTGATTCACAAGGGACCTGCATGATGAGCAAAATATGACGCGACTACAAAATATTATGACCAAGAATGATCTCCAACAACTCATCATGCCGTCGACTCATCTACAGGGAGGAATTTTTGACCTCATTAACATCACAGGCCTGAAATTAGGACCCCCCTTTTCATCTCTGACTGGCTAAGCAAGTAAATCTACTCACTTTCATAATGTTCATTGACTGACTGATTGATTGATTGATTGTTATTTTGCAGTGCATATATTGTTCACATATGATTTTGTTATTGACCTAACCTTAATTTATACAAGATAGTCCAATGCAGTGAGAAAAGCAAAACTCTTTTAAATGAGTATATAAAAACCTTAATAGCAGCAGTAACATAATTCAATATTCTATATGCATGAAAAACAACAATTTCAAATAAGGCGTGCAGCAAAGACATATTTATATTTATATGTAGTCTTCTTCAGCAATACATACAGTAGTGATCCATGCCGATGAAAGAGCCCAGTCAATGAAGAGCAATGCAACTAAAACCTTGAACTCAGTCAGTGACAAAAGAAAAGTCCAGATTAAATGCAGCTCAGTCCATTTAATGGGTGCAAGGCATTTGAGCCTCTTTTGTCAAGTGCCATTTTAAAATAAGGAACCTCTAGAGCAAGGCAGCCTTGAGATCTATGTGATAATCTCTCGATCAGAAGTGATGCATGATAAAAAGGCAATTTTCCTAGTGAGGCTTCATAAGTAAAAAGTTTCTTCTCACAGAGGAATGGCCAGCTTAATCCACTTATATAGATCACAGAGATGTTTCACAAATTTATCACCAGTAATTAATCTCAAGGCAATGTGGTAAATGACATCCAAGGATTTGAGTGAGGTGGCTGCTGCGTGCATGTAAATAGTATCGTTATAATCCAACTCTGCCATAAAAGCAGATTGAACAATCTGCAATTTATTGATGTGAGAAAAACAGTTTTTCTCACATCAATAGTTTTTTTGGTGAGTGCCATAATATGATTTTCAACTCACGGACCAAAGTATTTACAACATGATACCCTTTTAACCTATGAACTACATACAGTGATATTACCAAAACCAATACTCGGTCGCACTTCTTATCAATAACATGTATTTATTTTTTCTGCATTCAGCCCTCACTATCCTGTTGTAATACATGACATTAAACTGTAGATTATTTAGTGTTAGGGCTGTAGTTGGGATACTAGAATACAAGATTGTGTCATCCGCATAAAAATGAAATTTTACATGTTCCACTGTCAAGCAGATATTATTTATATAAGCATCAAGAGAAGAGACTATGTTATTTAGAACAACTGTGGCAGCAGAAAGTGTGCTGTGGTCTGGTCCAAACCCAGACTGGATTTAGACATACGGATTTAAAACATTAGTATGTCATAAATAAGATCTTACTTTAATGTATCTCAGTTTTATAACAAAGTGTTAATTTACTTTGGCCGAGCAAAGTACAATATACAGAGATTTACATGTAACTCTTTATATTTGTGATTTAAATATAACAATCCCTATGCAATATTAGTGCTAATTTTTTCAAACTGTAAGTATTATATTTTCAGTACATAATATCTAATTGATTGTACATAATAATCTAATCAAAAATCTATGTGAGTGTATGAAAGATAAAATGAAGAAGCCTTCAATCCAACCGATCATCACCATTGGACTTATTAAAGTTCAGAAGCAGATTAAGAACTTCAGATTCATCAAAATGCAGAAATGAAAATATCTGTTCATCACTACTGTCACATTTGACAAATGAATGTGTATTTGAAGTATCTTTATTTGTATTTGATTCTCCATACAGATAACACTCTAAACTTTCAAACAGAGAAAATAGCTATTAAAAACGTCTGGCGTTTCTGATGAGGAAGTGAAGATGCAGTGTTACCAGAATGTGCTCACACAAAATAAAGATCCTGCTTCCTTTAACCATATGCCCGTATTCCTGAACTCATCACCCAAACTTGATTCCAGTTACCCATGCCTCCAGAGACATTTAACCTATCTTTGATTTAGAGTCTTTTAAATAAGAAACAAGTTTATCAAAGAAAAAAAAAAAGGTCTGTGTCTGTGTGTGTGTGTGTGTGTGTGTGTGTGTGTGTGAATGACATATTCCAGTGCTTCTTCTACGTCAGAATTACATATAGAATATAAGCCCAGTTACATCGGTTAAGATCAGTCAGAAAGACATTAGTATCGAAATTTCTAACATTTCTTTTAGTGATCAATCCTGTAGTGATATTTGCTATAATATTTGATATATGTATTGACATTTGCAAAGTTAACAATAGCAAGGTATTTTTCTTGTCTGGTGGTCACAATACACATTAATAGGGATTAAGGAAAATCTATTAAAATTTGGTAAGGCTGGCTCAATCACCTGTTAGACCTGTTAGGCTGAATCAAGGTGGTTAGTTCCTTGTCCCAGTCCCGGGCGTTAAAGGTTCTGCCATTTGGTTCTTAGTCTCCTGGTTTCATACTAACTCTCCTTATCTATACAATCTATACAATCATGCATATACTTCAGCGCCATCTGTATATTGTCATGCTCATTCCATATGTATATTTTCACATCTCGTATCTCCTTTCCTTAGGTTAGCCCTTATTGTATTTTTTGAGTCTTTAGTCTTTATAGTCTCTATTGTATATTTTTAGCTTTTATTCTTTTTTTTAGTTAACTTTATTGTATGTTTCTACTGTTGCTGCTGGAACACCAGAATTTCCCTGGTTGGGATCAATAAAGTATATCTATCTATCTATCTATCTATCTATTTATCTATCTATCTAGAAATAAATAATATAATAGTATATATAATATAATACATTATTATTATTATTATTAGTAGTAGTAGTAGTAGTAGTAGTAGTAGTAGTAGTGGTAGTAGTAGCAGCAGCACCAGTAGTAGTAGTATTGTTGTTGTTATTATCAAGGAACGAATATCATGCTGAAAAATTTCAAGTTGTTCTCAATGCCCTTAAAATCACAGTCACAGTCAGGAGGTGGGTTGCGTGTACAGAATGATTCTTACCATTGATTTTTATAGGCCCTGCGGTTCAAAACATATGGAAAAGACGAGCCTCAGAATCTGATTAGTTTCAATTAGTTTCAAGCGGTGTAACTTGTTTTAACACACTGACGTGGGCACATATGTGGAAAACAGCTGCCAGTAGCACTAAACTAATGTTATGCTCTGATATTTGATATCTGCAGCGAGACTGAAGATTGTGTAAGAAATAAATCCGTGTGTATTTGTTGGCTCCTTCAAACAGAGGGCAGGACACTACAGGCCAGACACTCCTGAAGCACAGATGGTTCTGCCTGGTGGCTGCTCCTGAAAGCAGTGGTGGAAAAGAAAGAGATAAAAATGAACCAAATCAGAGAAGCAAACTGCTTTCCTAAAAAGTGGAGTGGGGAAGTAAAAGCTCGTTAGTATCGAAAGGCAAGCCATTCCTTTTAGGGAGATTTTGTGTGTCTTTCTAAATTTAGAGGCTGCTTAGGAGTTGATAATAGACCCAAAACATGTTATCTAAATGGCCAGCAGTTGAACTCTCTAGAAAGTCAATTGCTTTGTTGACATTCCCTTAGTTAACTGCTGCTGGACCGCTAAAGAGCCTCTGACCAAGATGCCAGTGATTGGATGGCTGTGTTTTATATCAGAAATGCTTCCTCTCTCCATCCAAATGACATGTGGATTGCCCAGTGCTAATGCTGCTTCTGCAGGTTTAGGTTTGTTGTTAGTTAGCAGCTGTTATTTATTGCTGCTGCTGCTGCTGCTGCTGATGATGATGATGATAAGGAAGACGATGATGATGATGATGATGATGATGATGATGATGATGATGATGATGATGATGATGATGATCCAAGTTTACTGGGAAGTTACTGGAATCTGGGTCATCTGAAAGAAAAGGAAAGGTGAAAGAAAAGCAAAAACAAGAAGATATCCCTCTCTCCCCACCTCCCCCCCAAACACACACACACACACACACACACATACACAACCACACAAACACAAAGTCTAAGACTGACGTCATTGTGAGAGCAAAGGTTGAGCTGGCAGCCACTAGGGGGCGCATTAGTTCACTCTTTGCTCACACCGCTTGGCATAACAGGTTGAGCTGCACTATTATTTGCATGCCAGAACTTGCTGTTTGTTTAGTCAGGGAGGTAATTAAAGGCAGTTTCAACAGGTTTAATTAGATTGATTTGAATAATTGTTTTGAAAGGCAGCGTAGATCCCACCATCAGAGTAAATCCAGGATTAGCAGCATACATATGATTTGCAGTTTTAAACTCCACATCTAACTTGGCAGACCTCATCAAGCACTGATCAGAGAATATTTACTTTTTTTTTTTTTTTGTTTGTTTTTTTTTTACTGTTGCAGCCATGATAATTATTTTATTTATTATTTTTTAGAACAACATGTGATATCAACAAAATACACTTGTCATGTTGAGCCTGTATACACACTGCATTCATGTTAAATGTTTGGAGTCCACAAAGGTCATTTGGTAGCAGAGAATGACTTACTGCTGTACAGCAGGTGCATAATAATACCACGGCCAACAAGACGTGCAATGTACTCAGTAAAACGTAGCACTTAGACAGGCACACCGATCTGTTATTGCCTTGCATGTATAAAGCAGAACAGTGATCAAACCAAGTGTAAATCTACCCAAGGCGAACAGAGCAAGAGGTGAAGGAGAAAGAGAGTGTAAAAGGGATAAATATAGGGGGGCGGTGCTGCAGATTAATTGCTGACAAAAAGGACGCATGACCTAGACAAATGAGGAAGTGCAAGGTCTGGTGAGTAAGGGAGGAGGGTGCTCTACCCAGTTGCAGGTCTGTAGGCCAATGCCATTCACTCCCGTTCCTCCTCCAGACACATGATTCTGCACACCACTACGTGAATAGAGACTACAAGCTCTCCTCCCCCAGTGCTGCTGATAGGATGATAATGGAGCATTCCTTGAAGCTGTTTCTCATTCATACTAGCTGTGGCAGGGGAGGAACATGCATTTTCCATTGGGGGTAGCTAAGTCTTTCAGCTGAGCTTATGGGCATGTAACCTGAGATTTCACACAATGCCTTCCTCTTACTTGAGTCCTGTATTCTCTGCAGCGGGTAGATGGACATGTAACTGTCCCTCTAAGCTGATCTTCAGTCATTCTAGCTGGGCAGGATAGCACACTGTATGGCATGTGGAGCTATAAACAAATTATTTTCTAACTTATTACAAATTGTTGGTGCATTCTCCTGCTAATCCAAGTCAAATGGCTTGATAAAATCACTGAAAAGCTAAATTGTGACAGTGTCTAACAGAATCTATAGGAAAGGGGAGATGTGGACATTTACACCCTGTTTGTGAAATTGAATTTGTCTTAATTTTACTCAACTGTGGGCCTTCAGACACAGAATGGCTTCAAGAATGTCTGGATTTCTCCAGCGATGTGTAATCACAAAGGAATGTCCTGAGACATTTCTGCTTTTCCTCTACAAGACCCCTCTTTTCCCACGGCTCGTCCAGGTCTTGAGAATCTCTCTCTCTTCCTCTCTCTCGCTCTCCCTGTTTCTTTCTCCCTCTCCCTCTCTCTTTCTCTTTGTGGAGACACATGAATACCACAAAGGATGGTTTATAAGGGAATGACAATACAAGCTTGGTGTCTTCTCGAGGACAAAGAGCATGAGCTGATGTCTCCCGTGAAACCTCTAGAAAGGAACATCCTGGCTTAAGTTTTGTGTCATTTCTAAATGGCAACATCATGTAAATCAAATGGAAGTTTCACTGAAAAGCAAGAATATGGACACACAGAAAAGTTGCTTGACCTTACTAAGCACACGCTGATAGTTTTTGTCCCAAGGGAATTTCCTGTTTTAGGGGTGCTCTGAGAAACCCTCTGACCAAGACAAGCCATTTTCTAAAATTATATAAGACAAGAAACCTGAGGCTAAATTCCGGCCAAAATGACAAGATAGAGACGCATAGCAATTGCTTTATATTCCTGTTTTTCTGATGAGGAAGTCTTTGTCTACTTGATGACTAAGTTCGACGGTAATAAAAGTTTGCACGAGCTGATGAAGTCTTGAATCTGGTTCGTACGCAGGACTGGACAGATCTGTAACAATGGGCATGGAGCGAGGCCACATGTGTTAACACTTTAGGTCACATGTTCGAGGGGCACCAGCTAAAACACTTGTGAGCTTTTTACAGGCATTCCTCATTCTCCGTAGGTTTGCTCTGCTGTATTTCAGCAAATTACAAATCCATATATAATTATACAAATACATAAATTCCTGCTCCATGACATAAATTCACAAATTACATTCGGCATATGCAAACATGTTGCAGACAAAGAAAAAGACATATAGGCCATGTGATGCATACATAAAGAGGAGACATCCATTTTTCAGTCAAACTGTTTTTTTTTTTTTTTTTTTTTTTTTTTTTTCCAGGTACTGTAATCAGTGACAGAATTACATACAATTCAGAATTTTAGGTTTTACAACCACTAAAAGCTTCATTAGAGGAGGATCATTGTTGGTCTTAATGCTCCGCAGACGTAAAGTGACATCTGCCTCCCTCCCTACATGCCTGCTGCTCTTTGTTCAGAAGAGCACTGAGGGGAGAGCACATTGAAGACAGAGATGATGTCACCATTGTGATCATTACTGTGCTGTGTGGTGCCCTATTTTTGACCAGGCGTCACTGAGGGCAGTCCAGAATGTCTGCCTGCACGCTCCCGGGAGGAACAGTGGCCTGCCAGTATTAATTAACACAGGACCTGTTTTCATCAGTCTTAAAACAGTGTGATTAGACTGCCCCCTTAGGCCCACCTAAGTCTAGGATCAGATACATTTCATCAAACAGATAATATAAGCACTTTAAGTTGAAAAAATCAGGCCCAGGGTTTGGATGTATTTTAAACCCAGAGATATTTTGAAGAGGTCAAGTTCTGTAGTTTAACTCACAATGTTTTTGCTCATTGATTACAGATTCCAATAGAAATCAAGTTTGTATTTCTGTACTCTGTTAATCCCTCAGACTGTTATTGGACCAATGTGGGAAACAGGCCTGAATTTCAGACGCTGCTTTCTGCTCTGTACAAGCTTGTGTGTGTCAGGCCTCCTGCTGGGACAAATTGTGGGTCTTTAGAAATTGGCTTAAGGACAAAGCAAGATCATAAAAAACAGCCACAGAATTGATATACTTCATTTATTATCGTTCTTTACAAGTCCTTTACATTTGTGGTAACAGTATATAGGAATAAATATCAATAAAAACACAAAGATCTTTTAAATGGTTTGATATATTTAGTCTGTATTTTCATTTTACAATGGTAGGCCTGGTGGCTAATACAGATGCCTTTAGTGTTATGTTACTGTTAATTTATATTCATACTTAATACAGAGGATCACTTATTTTAAAACAAATATGCCATCATATTTGTTTGACACCATCATATATTAATGGCTTATTTACCAGCAATTATTCATTTTGAAGCGTTCACTCAAACAAATCTTAGTCTGATTGATAAATGCCATCACTACCCCAATATTCCAGCAGCACCTATTATAGAAACCAGCACAATGCTTATGTTATGTATTCATGCCTGGAAAAAAAATCTATTTAATCTGTTTTTGAGGGGTGGTTTTCACAGGACATATAGCTTCATTAATCTCGGTCTAATATCCAACCTTTTCTCAGCCACTGCATGATGAAGTTTTATGAAAGCACATTTCCTCACATTAGCTCAGTTACAAACATCAGATTGCCTTGGAAACAATTACTGTGCCAGGAATAATCGTCATTTCATTTTATTTTATTCATGTGCTTATTTAAAAAGAAATGGAGGTTGCAAGTGTTATTGACATGGATGTTGCGGGGAGGCTTTTTTGCACATTTCATAATAGCTCTAAGGATTTATGCTCACTTCAAACACAGGCCCAGGATAAATATGAAAGCTTGTTCAAAAGATGTTTTTTTTTTTTTTTTTTTTTGATAGTGTTGATACACTCCATCTGACAATAGGAATGTGTAAATTTTTTCCACGTTTAAATTAGACTGTGAGGTCTATAATTAGACTATACAGTGACATTTTAATACAGTATATCAGCAGCTGGTTCGCCTTTGTATAATTACTCTTTTTGCACTTTATGAAGTGCTCTTGGAAGGAAAGGTAATGAAACACTGTGGGAATAATCAACGACATTCATAGTGTGCAAAAAAAAAACAAAAAAACATTTGAAAATACGTTTCAGCGTATGTCATGTTTTTTTTTTTTTTTTGGCCAGTGGTGCTCACTCAGCATATCTCTAAATTTAAATTATTCATCAGCTTTGTTGTTGTGATCTGGTCCTTTAAGTTCCTTAAATGAAAGGTGACATGATCCTCAGTCATGAGTTATAAAAAGTTGGTGTTCTGAAATGCAAGATGCAATTAATTAGAAATTACAGTCATCAATTCCAGTTTAATGCACTTTTATGTCCTTGTTCTAAGCTTTGATTCAGAAGTTCAGGAACTCTCTCCAAAATCAAAGTTAGAAAAGTTGTTGCGTGGGGAAGAAACACTTTCCCTGTAGAAACTGAACTCTAGTTAAATTTCTGATGATTGGATTGGCCCTGTCTGTCAGCAGGAGCTCCAAATCTTTAGCCATTTCAGTGCCTTACGATTTGAGTGGAACCCTGTATGGAAGGTAATTCACCTTTTCATTACAAATCGCCACTGGATGATTTAACATCTCCCAAAAGTTGGACAAAGTCTTTCTGGAATTAAGACTGCAGTTCTTATTCTCTAAATAAGACACGCATTTCTCAGATTTACATTTTAATTGACCATGTGAACCGTCATGTAAGAAAAAATGTGACTTACAGCTGGGCATATCAATAGTGATAACAACATGCCGTACACCAACTCAGCTGAGTCAGAGCAGACATATGAGAACAGTGAAAACTAAAAAATAATTGCATTTTCCTGTAAAAAAAAAAAAAAAAGGAAAGAAAAGAAAAAGAAAAAGAATATATAATAGCTGAGCATCATTTATGCTGGGAAAACTTGAAAGTATGGTTCATTATCAAATATATGGGCTAGTTGCAGAGAGCAAGAATAAAAGTTGATAATAAGGTATATAAGAAATGATAAAGTAATGCAGTGAAGCTTGAAATTTCATCAGCTGTGACTGTAATTTCCCTGTAAACTTGCCATTACCTTCAACTGTCACAGAATATGGTCAGAAAATAGTTGTCAGTTTTTAGGTCACTGATCCTTTGGGGCGTGCCAATTTCGTGCCACATTTTTGGAGTTAACTGAATTTTTAAAAAGTAAATACACGGCTAACCGTAAATGATTTTAGTCAGCAAATGGGTTTCTCCAGGGTGGTTTTCTTATGAAGTTTGATGGAAATACTAGTTTGCTTGCCTTAGGTAAACCTCTGTGCTTTAGGAGTAGATTTAGCAAATGGAAAATCTGCTGACATTTGTGTGGTGTGTGTGTGTGTGTGTGTGTGTGTGTGTGTGTGTGTGTGTGTGTGTGTATACACATTCACGTGGGTAAAGATGTGTTTTTATTTGATTCAAGGTCATTTGGCTTTGCTCAGGTTGGGGTGACATTTGCTTGTGATCTCATCCTTCATGAGGAGATGCATCACTGTAAGGCCATGACTTGTTTCTCCACTTTCCTGGCACAAATGACTCTTCATTCCCAGAAAAGGAACATACTAATGTGCTCTCTCCCTCTCTCTTTTTCTCTCTTTCTTTCTATTCTCCCCCCTCCCCCTCTCCCTCTCTCTCTCTTTCGCCCTCTCTCTGTCTCTCTCTCTCTTGCGCGCACACACACACACACACACTCACACACACACACACGTGCACACAGACAGCCTCTCCTCACTGAGTGACAGTGTGAATGTACCTCATCAACGAATGAGTCACTGTACTACTCTGCTATTATGATGATTTCTCCCTTCTGTGTATTACATCATACAACAGAGGGCTCTGCTCACTTATATTCTCCACAGTAAACACTCGCCTTGTACACTCATTTTAGCCTATGCACAGCTTTATTTGTCTGCCCTGCATGCCAAATATTGTTTTGTCGATCCCATGAATCATGGTTTATTGAGGTAATTTCACCTGCCTTTGCTGGAAAGAGCTCTTTCGTAGTGTCGGTGCGATAGGATGGCCAAAAAAACATTTGTGTGGCTAAAACACTTGATGTCAAAAAGGTGTGCAACATCTCCTAACTTGCCTCCTGTAGATGTTTCTGCATTGGGGTTAAAGGTCAAGGGTTAATACATACTTCAATGCCACATGGATTCCCATGACACCTTGTGTCTTGCACAGCTTTCCGAATATCTACAACTGAATTGTACCCACTAGACGCCATTACATTTATTGCAAACCTTTTTCAGCCGAGGATGGTGGGATACCAATCAATAGCTGTGTTCATCTGGCATAATTGCTGAATTTCATGTCAGTGAGAGAATATGAGCATTACTTCAGGCTCACCAATATTCTACATATAGCAGGCGCAAATTGGTCCCTGGTGCTTCAATCACCCAGGCAGTTCAATGAATTGACTTTGCAAATCGTTACATCTCACAAGGAATTGTGTTCAAGACTACTGATGTATTGAAAGGATCCTACAAAGAGAAGATACTACACGGATGGAAAGAATAATTATGGTCTGGTTGCAGGGTTCTTACATTAATCCAAAACAAAAGATTAAATTAAGCTCAACTATTATAGCTCTGTAAGATGTCAGATGCAAAGAGGAACAATAACAGTGCTTGTCTCATTCTGTACAACAGAACATTGTCTTAATTTAATTTATTGGGTGTTTATTTAATGCTTATTATGTAGGACACAACAATAAGTGAGGCCTAATTCAATTGCATAAAAAGACATCCTTAGGCCAGTTTTCTTGTGTGTGAACACTATTTTAAGCTCCATTTGTGTTGTTCAAATTAAACATCTCAGAGTTGCTGGAAGCTTCTTGTGTTAATGGAATCCCACATAGTGGATTGTGTGGGGAGGAGAGGAGATGAATCTGTATTCCCTGTATGTGTCTGGGCAAAAATCAATAAATGCTAGCGCAGCTCCTCGCTTCTGACGGCTGTCCCTGTCTTAGCATGGTGGACTAATAGAAAAATAATAATTAAATCCAAATCACCAGATTAATTTGTTTTCCATCAGTCTCAGGAGAGATCATTTTTTTGCCTGTTTCTTTAGTGGCTCATTATACTTTCTAATCAAGACAAAAAAAAGTCCCTCTCTTAGACAGACATGCTGTCTCCCTTCCCCCTTCTCTTCCCTGTGGTGTGCTTTCTCGCATTGCAGTCATTGTGCTGGCACTTATTATGTTACAAATGACCGAGGTACGGCAGGCATTCTCAGTGTGCATGCAAAGAGGGCCCACCCTTCTAGGGCTGCTAGTGCCTTCTTCTAATGACGATGCTCAGTGTGCCCCCCCAACACCACCCCATACAGCTCTCTCCCCAATACCCGCCCCCATGCGCTCTCTTTAATGAAGATTCTCCAATGCAATTAAAAATCCTTGCTTCTTGCTGCTACTGTATGACAAACACAGCCACTGTCATTCCTCATGGCCTGTCATTCCTACTACATGAGGTGGAGGAGGTGGAGAAATACACCAGGGTGCCACTGGCTAGAGAGAGAGGTTCAGTGTGCTCGTGTGTGTGTGTGTGTGCGAGTGCGTATGCGCCTATGTGTGTGTGTCTTTGAAGAAGAGCACCCCCGCCCCCCATCTCAACAGGTAATGGAAAGGGGGAGAGAGAAAAATCAATGACCAAAGAGCATGGAGAGCAAGCTTATAAAATGGCTTTAACTGCACACCACAAGCTGAATAAGGGGTTCTGTGTCCATCCTCCAAACTCGGGTGATCATGAATGTTTCATCAGATTTCTTGCCTTTTATATTGCTCATCATGTTATGTGCTTTTTCTCTTTTTTTTCCTTATATAAAAAATAATTAATTTGTTAACTTGCAACTTTTACAATTAAGTCAAGATATGGTGATACTTCTGGACACTGCCACAAAAAAGCAGGAAAAAAATAAACCACAGAAGAATAGAGAATTTATTTATAGTCATTTATAATGTTTATGAAGCATTAATATGAATGCGCTTGTAAACCAACGCTCCATCACTCTGGTAACAATGAGCTCATTGTCGGCGTTTGATTTATGAGGTGTCTATAAACAAACAGTGAGCAGTTTCTTAATGCTGTGTAATACCTGTTAAAATGGATACAACTGGTGGGGATGTGACATGTAGGGACACACCAGTTGGCCCTGGCTCTGTGACCCATCCTCATCCTCAACAGGGTGGGGCATAAGAACAGTTGCCCATTCCATCTGCAAAACTCCCCCCTCCCCCTTGTTGTTTTCCAGTTGAATGAAATAATCTTCCTCCGTCTGGAAAGCTAGTCTGGGTCAGAGGGCCTGCGTTCAGCCTGTTGCTTATTGTGTGTTCAGAAGAGGAGGTAAAGCATACAATTAGGCACAGATGGCTGTCTTTGCCAGGCAATGTATTGATCCTATCCTGAGGAGGATCTGTCCCATTTTGTTTTTTTGTTCACCAAATGCCTCCTAATTTAGACACTGTGTGAAACGGACTTGCATACTGTTTGATCACATTGCCTACTGTAGCTGTGGTCATTTGGTCAGTTGCTACAGAGAGCTACGCAAAACAATTTTCATGCCTCAGTATCAAGACATGACAATACAGTAATTTAAAATTAAAACTGGAAATCCATTAAAAAAGGCAAGGACTTTACTAACGAAAATTATTAAGTGATTAATTCATTACATACCGTAGCCTGAGGATAGGAATATTACATGCCTAATAGCCTTTTAAAATGGCTTAAATCAATGAAGATTCTACATTAGTCCAACATGACCCCAGGATTCAGTTTAAATTACAACAGGTTTCTAAGATGTAATAATAAACATCAAAAACTTTATTTTGTATGCCACATCAAGTTACAAGGAAGAAAAAAAGAGATGTTTGCAAATATTGGATTGTACAACTTGTCTTTCCTCAAAAATGTGTATAGGTGGACATGTTTGGTGCATCTATATATATCTGATATATATAGATACATATAGGCTATATGTATCTATATATATCATACATAAATAATGTCAGGCTATATGATATAGCCTAACATGATCAGGGATGCCATTGAGGGTAAATGCATCTAAGTCCAATTTATCAACCTTTTGAGATAAAATAAATCTTTTACAGAAATTCGGAGCCTACTGTACATCCTTATAAATACATGAGAGTAAAGCAATCAAAGTTATTATAACGTGTTTTTTTATGGGGGGCGAAGGTGGGAGTGTACAAATAATAACGTTTGTAAAAATATATAAATGATTTGTTTTCATGGTGATCTACCGCAGGTCATGCTTTTAAGTTGCCACTACATCATCAAAGTTAGCGCTGCATCACTGTCCGTGCTGTAGAGCTAATTACAATGTCACATTAAAAGTAATAATGGTCAATAATTGTATCCTCCGTTTACTACTGCCGCTGCACAAATAATAAGTTTTCTTTGTGTGGCAGTAGTGAGCTGACGTCAGGTCGGTTCCTTGAAGTGGAGCTGAATAAACCTTGAGAAGAGTCTCCTTCAATCTGCTGTTAGTAACTAACACACACACTCACACACCGAGACTCAATTACTGCCCAATTCCCTTCTTTATCATTCGTCCCCGACCTCTTTCATAACCAAAATCGAACAAGGAAAAAAGAGGCGAGAAGAAGGTCACCCGAAGTGATACTTGAACTAAAACGTTGGGAAATAAGTAAAGTGTCGAAACTAAAAAAAAGGTAAGTGTTTTATTTCACAGACGCTGGTGGGGGTTTTTTTCATCACAGAACAAGCGATGGGCAGTGTAGCTGGCTTGATTTCTAGTTTCTTTGCTTTTCTGCTTGTGTCAACTGGATAGTAACTTGTTATAATGTTACGATGTGTTTCATTCAATCGCTAGCACGCAGTCGGCGGCGGTAGAATCGCTCAAATCCATAAAGTTTTTCTTTTTTCTTAATGTAAAACGAAGTGTTTTTTTCCTCTTGTGAGTGGTGACCTGATAGTGGGAATCGTCTTTGTGTCCCTCTCTCTCTCTCCCTCTCTCTCTCTCTTTGGCTGTCTCTTGCGCCGTTTGACTTAAGCTGTTGTATTTGCTATCAACTTGTTTTTTTTTTTTTTTTTTAATCTTTCGGAAATTAAACTTTCGTAGGCTTGACGGATATTGTTTGTTGCTTTTTGTGTACGGCTGGTGTGTACGGTTGTCGGTTGTTTTTTGGCTGCATATCTGTGTTGATGTTGTAATCGTAAGGGGTAACTAGGAGGCAGCTAGTGGACTGCCGTTGGTCCTCGCTGTCCGTTAAAATACATCCACTTTAATAGTCCCTCAACGCGAAAATAAAACAATTAGCGACAAATACATAAATATCCCATTCGACTCGGATTAACTTGGACGTATTTTTATTAATTTCTTTTTCCGCTGCGGTGTCGGGAGTTGGAGCTTCGTGTTTGCTATATTGGCCAGCCAGCCTGAGCTTACTATCGCGGTCGCTTCCTCAAACCGTGAGGCATGCAGGCAGGCTAGCAGCCGCTTGGCCGAGTTGTTGAAATTTATCCCTTTGTGTATATTACAATATCCTCCATTTTTTCTGCCCCGTGCAAAACAACAAGCCTCTCGCCATCTTGGTTGATTTAAATTCGTCCCCCCCAAGCACCTCTCTATCTTGTTTCCCCCTCACACATAACTTGAAGGAATGCGATCCATGTCTCTTTTTTTCCTCTTCTTTCTTTAACAGAGAGAAAGTTTTAGACTTGGTAAAAGGAAGGGGGGGGAAATGTTGCTATCACGGAGGCTGGCGTGCTGTGAAGTTTGTAGACAGAGAAAAATATAAGCCGGGTAAAAATATATAGTCAACGATGAGTTGTGACAAATTTAAACAGCGAGAAAGGGGAGGGATAGGGGGCTACAGTCAGTGTTACAGTGAGCAAGACATTTGCCATGAAAAGCAAATATAAAGTGACGTAGTGGTAGAATATTATGTCAGGATGTGCTTTTTTTTTTGAGGGACAGGTGGAAATGGCATTTTTGCAATGCTGCGTTTTGAGTCGAAATGGTACTTGTTTCGTAAATGTTGAATATCATTTTAGTGTTTCAGTGCTTGATCACTTGTGTTTTATGTATATCTGTGCAACTGACCATGAATGAATGAATGAATGAATGGATGGATGTAGGAGGGAAGGGAGGGAAGGAGGAAGGAAGGAAGGTAGGAAGGAAGGAAGGAAGAAGGGAATACTAATTACCAAGAATCCAATTAAATGAGTCCAGTTAAAGTGAAACCTGGAAATAGGATGTCATTTTAACATACGGCTTTAACCTAACTTTTTTTTGTCGTTGATAAGCCAAGAATTGCAAATTGCAGTCGTCAATATAGTAATGTCATGATTATAAAAAAATGTATCCCAGAAACCGTTTATGTTTGTGTGCACAGATCATTGAACTTAAGTATGACTTGATTTGCCTGTTTTTCAGGCTGAAGTCAAGCACATCGTGCATTTCTCTCTCTCTCTCTCTCTCTGTGTCTCACATGTGCAGACACACACACACACACACAAGTTTTGCATCAGCCCTGACTGAGCTGTAACACTCAAATGTTTCACAAGAGTTTATAAACGAGATGGACTCTTGCAAGAACAAACCGTCAGAGTGACTGGGATATGGTGTCCTTATACAATTTCTATCAGCATACCGCAAACTGTATTACTTCAGCCTGTCCATTTGCTCTGCCCTCCAGAATTGAACTTGATCTGCACTTCTACCTCATGTCCAGTAAGCAGTTTAAGGAAGTGGGTGGGGGGTGGGGTTGGGGGGGGCAACAAACCAAACAAATGCTTTGAGATGGAAAATCTAATAATTTCACCTCCCACCTCTTTTGTTTGCCCATTTATTGCTGCAAAGCTGAAGTGCAGAGGAGCAGATGTTTAGCCAAACATGAAGGCGCGGTGCCTCTGTCCTTATGGGGATGACTCTCCCTCCTCTCACTGCTGATGCATCGACATGACAGCTGCTTGATTTCATGGAGCTGCTAAGAAGCCATTAGTGGTATCAGTGAATTGAAACGGAACAGTTTCTTGCAGTTTTCCACCACTATTACAAATCGCTATTGTTAGCTTCACTTTGCGTGTGTTTGTATTGAATATGTGTGTGGGTGTGTGTGTGTGTGTGTGTGTGTTCGGTATGTGCAAGTGTTGCAGCTGAACACACAGCCCAATGAGAAGGACTAATACACTTGTGCAGTGTGTTTTCCTCATAATTTGAGTGAGAGAGCAAGAGCAAAAGGGAGAAAGGGGGAACAAATCTGTCAGAGCGTGTTTGCGATGTTGGTTTGAAATGAAAGCACACTGTGCTACCTCAAGCACACTAAAATCAGAGATGTCTCTCCTTGCCAGGCCAAGGGAAAAAATCAACTCTGGGTTGGAGTTTCATTCTCTCTCTCTCTCTCTCTCTCTCTCTCTCTCTCTCTCTCGCTCTCAAATTGGAAATGTTGTTTTTGAAGAGATAAAGAAGGACTTCCGCTTGACTTGAACATTCAGGAATTAAGGATAGACATAGTTAAGCCCTATTTGCATGTCTACCAAAGTCACAGCAAACGGTTGCTATTTACTAAGCTGATTAGGTGAAATTAGGTTCACGAGCTCTGTGTCTGGGGGTGCTGAATCTGACAGAACTTGGACAGCTTTTGAGAAGACAATCCCATGTGCACACAAGGCTGTATTCTCTGTAATCCTTTACTATTGAATTTCGGGCTATCAATTTTGGAGGAAGCCCATTGCTTTTTGTACTTTTTGAAATGATGTAAAGTGAGATTGATCTGCTTGATAGTCTTCATTTGTCTCTGATTATCATTAATATTAATAGGCCTCTCTGCAGGAAACGTGGGAAATGGCAGCTTTAAGGACTCCATATCGCATGTTTCCTGAACGGACAACATGTTGTCTCTTATCAGTGAGGTATTTCTGCACAGACTACATAAAGCATTTACGACTCAATCTCTCCGCCACTCTCCATGTTTGATGGCATTGATTTCACTTTTCCATATTTTGACAGAGATTAATTAGACTTACAAACAATCTATTGATAATAATGACCATCTGGGCGCCTGGACAAATCTCTCCATGTCAGCGCTGACACAGAACTGTGAAATTCACAGAGGAAGTATAGAGGTCTGCTCTGTGTTAACAGAATGATCCAAGAATTAATAGATAGACAAAGTCCTGCTTATATTTCCTTATCCCTCTCCATCCTTCTCTCATTTACATATGAATATGCGCGCGCACAAACACACACACACACACACACACACACAGCAAACAATGACGACAAATGAAATAATGCACCAAAGACATAAGGACTTTAACAGATGTTTTTGAAGTAGACATTAATCCTATAAGGGCTAATGGCCCTTTGAGAAGCAGCAGCATTTTCGCAAAAGCCCTAAAAGCTCCTCGGCATTAGATTGATAATGCCTCTTATTGTTGATGATCAAATTGGTGCTGCTGTGTCTCTACGCCTTGGCCTGCAGTTTTGTCTTGTGCTGCTGGCCCATGCAGGCTGCGCCCACATTGATATGTGTTTACGTGGCCTTATAGGTGAAATGTTCTCTCATTTGGAAAGTTGGTTAGCTCTCAGATGATCTACCTAACCTTACGTTACCTTGCTATTTTGGTCACACTACATGTCCGCTCGATGTCCTGATAATCATCAGGGTACACAAATAATTGTCTAAAGTGCATGCACAACCACAGTCACTTAACATGTGAGCCTTTTTAAAATATCGTGGTTGTCTTTGATCAGCATTGTCTGTATTTCTCTATATGTGCACAATGAGAAAAGCGTCTACGCTTTGAGAAATGGTGTTAGGATTGGGCTAATCAGAATGGTAACACGATATTTCAGTGAGAAACTTGCCTCCTGTACTATGTAGAATGCAAATATAAATGATATGATAGAAAAGAAAAAAGGCAACAACTGTATTTCTTTTTTTCTTTTTTTAAATATGTGTCTCCATTACGTATGGTGGATTAACTACCAGACAACAAGCATGGTAAAGTGCAAGTGGGTCACCCCATGTTGACTTTCAGGAGACACAGAAGACAGAGCGGCCAAATTTGGGAGGGGAAGGCGATAAGCTGCTTCTTTGCTGTTCGTCCCCTGGGCCTCTATTTATCATTCAATGTGAGAATTTCCTTGATGAAAGTCAAGGTTGTTTGTGCATGGGCTGTCTCGTTGGGATGCCTGTTTTTCCACTAGCAAGGTGAAAAGGTTGATTTTCCCCTCCAAAGAGATGCCGTGTTTGGAAAGTCTAGGCTAGTTTCTTTAATGAAGTCTCAAAAGGTCCTGATGATTTTTTCCACTTCAGGGCTGTTTTTGTTTTCTACATTAGTGAGAAGGTGAAAATACAGATGCATTACTCGGTCGGCAGAGCCAGGGTACGGCATGCTGCTAAGTCCTCAAAGTTCACTGTCTCTCTCCATCGCATATTCATGCAATGCCGATAAAGCACAGAACACGATCACCTGATGTGAGCTGAAAGCATCCATTTAATTTGGCCTTATCAAAACTGAGTCACAGAGAGCAGAGCAAACATGAGCCAAAACAAGTGTGCATTTCTGCCTAGAAAAATGACATCAGTGTCATATGGCATCACAAAAAATCAGTAGGTCTCTAAGGTTAACCAGACAAGGATGGGTCTAAAACAGCTTGAACCTGATGGAGGTGATTCTGTTTTTCTCAGAAATCAAACATGTCTTTTCTTTGTCATTGTGAGCCCTCTCCCTCTGGTGCTTAGATTACGATCATTTTGGTTCGGCAGGAACTTCATAATGGAGCCTATGATAATGGAAATGAAGTCTGAAAACGCCACTATTTGGTTTGGTGTTTATCACACCTTGACATTCTCAATCCGTAGCAGGGGGCCTGCTTTTACACTTTTGCTGGAATTTGCTCATGCTAGCAGCTCAAATGGGAAAGGATACTGGGATGGGAAAGGAAATGGGAATGAGGTTTTGGATGTGGGAATGGGAATGATATTGGTTTCTCTATTGGTGTGCCTCCTGGGTCAATGGGATTCTTGATGGTAGTATAGAAAAGCTTGTAGCAGGCAGAGGAGCTGAGAGCCTCGGCGGCTGTTAAGATGCACGCACACACACTCTCTCTCTTTCACACACACACACACACACACACATACTCGCTGTCAGAACACACATTCACACAGGCAGGGACAGGACACACACACACACACACACACACACACACAGTCATACACACTCATACACACAAATGCATGAGATTGTGCCTCGACAGCCCCCATTTATTGATCTTCTTCAGCATTTAAAATCTGGTCACTGCTGCCACAAAGGCTTTTTATTTTAGCTGTGCTGGCAAAGCCTGCTCCCAGCTAAGCCAGAATTTTAAATATTTAACTCCTACAGAACGCCATGAGAAATGACAAGGACAGAGGAAAACAAACTGCAAAACAGTCTGGAACTATAGAATAGGCATATTTGTTCAGAGCTATGTTTTGTGTAAACCATGCTGCTACAATCACCTCTAACTGTGCGAGTCTGTGCCACAGTGCAGCTTAAATAAAAAATCTGCATGTACAGCACCTTATCCATCTTATATTCATGGAATATTTGTTTCACTATTGTGAGCATCTTCCTTTCCTCTCCAGAAAGAGCTATAGCAGACTCCCTAAGCTGAACTTCCCTCAGTACTTAGCTACATGTCTTTACCTCGTAAGCAGAGGTGGCTGAAATGCGAGCAGTCATTAGATTAGTCATGTTTGGAGATGAGACAAGCTGATGTGATGTTTTTTAGCATCTTAAGGTTAAGAATCGATGCTCCTCCGCGTATGGAGAAGGGACTCAAGTAGGTCTAATTCACGGAAGCACTATAGCACACAGACTTACTGTTGTACTAAGTGCAGTCATTATCATCTCTTCCTTTTGAGCAGGTGTCAGATGTGTTTGCTTGAGTCTGTTCTCACTTTGCACAAAGCAAGAGAATGGAAAACTAAATTTCCCTCCTCTTTTTAGGAAATTGTCGGGCCGTGTTGCCAGTCTTTACACCGCAGTGAGGTGCCACGGAGAAAATGCCCTGTCTAGTTCTATTCGCAGCACATTTAGAAATAATTTGCCATGAAAAGGTCAAGGCACATTTCAGTGATCCCAGAGTACTGGCACGGTGTAGTGAAGGTCTAGATTACTTTTACATCAGTTACTTAACTACTAAAGCAGCAGCAGGTAACCAAACCACAGTGAGGGCTCCTCGTGCAATTGAACCTGCTGTTGTTTTTCTCCCATCCAACCATGAAAACATAGCCTGCTCAGTTTGCCTTGTGCTGTGGCATTGTCCCGCTTTCCCTCCCTCCCTTTCTCCCCCTCTCTCTCTCTCTCTCTCTCTTTCTCTCTCTCCCTCGCTTGCTCTCCCTCTTTCTGAACGATGACACTGAGAGACAGCTGTAACGTGAGACGCCTCTCGATCCTGGCAGGGGCTTGGAAAGCCGAGGCAGAGGGAGGGAGAGGCCTTTATCTGAAGCTGGGGGCGCTGACCTCCCTCATTCCCCCTCTCCTTTTCTCCTCCTCTCTGTCCCCCTCTCCACGGAGCAGCGAGCGTCTGGTAGTATATCCTATCCTCCCCCCACCCCGCCAACAGAGGCCAAGACTGCACTTCTAAAAAGTGCCATGTGAAAAGCGTTGTGTCCCCATTGCAGAAACCTGATGAAATGGTGGGTGTGTTTCCTGTTGAGAGCTGGTGATTTCATTTTAGCGACTGTGGGGAATAGAATAGCCAGCATCTGTCCATCAGTTCTGAGTTAGATGGATGTGATTGTGTTATTTTACAGAATATGGTCAGTGATACTTGCCTAGCACTTGCATGTGTGAGAGTGTATGTGGACACTGCTGCCTGCACATTTGTTTGTTATCTATATAAGAAGGCTATGAGTGAGGGGAGGGTGCGTGTTTGTGTGTGTGTGTGTGTGTGTGTGCTTGTGTGCATGTGTTTTGCATGGAGATAGAAGCATCTACACATCCCTTGGCCTCTAGGCTATGGCTGCTAAATCCTCTGTGAGAGCTCCCACATGTAATCCAAACATTTAGAGCTAATTTAAGCATGCAGGCAGGAGCAGCATCCTTTAGGAAACAACAGATCTCTCTCTCACCAGCCTCCAATGTGTGCGCGTGCGTGTGCACGTGC
Source organism: Myripristis murdjan (assembly GCF_902150065.1). Lineage (NCBI taxonomy): Eukaryota > Metazoa > Chordata > Actinopteri > Holocentriformes > Holocentridae > Myripristis > Myripristis murdjan. Next base: position 11,127,703 of record NC_043982.1, read on the forward strand.
TTGTGTGTGTGTGTGCATGTCTTGTTGTCGCTGGAGGGAAATGAAAGCACTCAATCACTCACCTGTCAGAGTACTTCAGATTCTGTCCAGAACCCACAACCACGCACACACACTCACACGTGCACACATATGTACACACACACTTACCCCTGAGGGTTTGACAGGACTGGCCCTTTATTGACTCCCTGATCGAGGAGACAGCAGATCCATTTAATAGAAGCTCCAGACACAGAAGCATAGACACCAAATGGGATTCACATCTGCTCTCCACACAGTTACACTGACTGTAGCCTTTTCCTCTTGCACAAAAGACCTGGCAGTCATTTAGAATTGTGGTTACACTGTGTAGTGAATTCAATTTTGAAAAGCCAATACTAATTGATCTCACAAACAATGTTGATTAGAGAAAAATATGTCTTTCATTGTGGGATACGCAGAGGTTGGCCAACAGTTTCCTTGTCACTGTTGCAGTGTAATTTCACCAAACCAACACTGATGCGACTCCTCGCCACATCTGGAGATTGTTTGCTAGGAGGGGAACAGTGTCATGACACCGAGTCCAGCCCGGGTTACAGGCATGTTCAGTTGGCCTCGGCCCCTGCGCTCCCCAGTTGGCCCTGTTTTGTGTAAAGGGGCCGCTGAGTGTTTTGGAAGGCCAGTTAGCCAGGGGGTTGCTGGGAAGAGGTGTGACAGCTGTGTTGGTCACGGCTGCTCTGACCTTCACACGTCATCTTGATGGATCGAGAAAGCTGTAACGATACTCTAAACCTGAGTGATGTAGGCCTCTGCTGGCCTGTTGATGGTCTGGCCATATATTGCGCCGATATTAATGCTCTAAGGCGACTTCAACACTAAGTCAGGTACACTTGAAAACGGTTTTGGTGTTCCATCCACACTAACACTTAGAGACCGTTTTTCCAAAAGCCCACCGTCCACACTGACATGCCCCAAAATACTTCATGTCCCCTATTGAGCATGTGTGATACTCTGACTTGGCATGTTTTCAAAAAGCTCAGTTTTCCGTGTCCACACTACAACAGACAAGGTCCTGTACTTCAACTAAAAGCATATTTGTACCATTCCTGTCTACTACACAACAAAAATTATGTTTCTTTGTTCTTACACTGCTATTCTAAAGGCCGTTCCCTGTCCCATTAGTAATTAATATTCAGGAGAAAATGCAATGCCAAGATCAGCAGGTCACCACACAGGGTGGCCTGTGAACAGGATTTATTGAAGGAGTGGGTCGTGAAGGGGCAGGGTCATGTTAGTTTTAGCTCAGTTACTTTTGGTTAGCGTTAGCTGGGATGTAGCAACTCGATCAAACTTGGCTTGTAAAGCTGTGAGGTTAATTGGTGGTAGGTGGGCTAGAGGGATGGCAGTAGTAAGCTACTTTACTTTTCATTGCCTCTTATACCTCTTTAGTTAAACAACAAAACAAAACACAAATGTATTGCATTTGATGATATGAGACCTTTAAACACGACAGGGAGTGTTTTCAGAAAGCTTTCATATATGGAAAACATTTGCTTAGTGTGAGTGGAAGGCCAAGAGATGTTTTCAGATTTACCTGGCTTAGAGTGGATGGAGCCTAAATGTGACCATGGACGGCTGTCAATCAGGCCAGGAAGTCATGTCGCACATATGGGTTTATTTGTCGAGTGACGGAGATTTATCTCATGGAGAATAGAGCAAGAAAGAAGGTTGATTGACTAATACGGCAATTGGCTCTCGGCCATAATGACACTATAATTATCATGGCGACGCAAAAACATGCGTCCATACATAGAGACAGCTAGGCACTCATGGACACACACACACACACACACACACACACAATAGAGCATGGCGTCTCCTCTCACTCGCAAATGGATTGCACTAATGTTTTGAGCTTTTCGCCAGTCTCAAAACGCTTTACTTTGTGTGTGTGGTGTAACCCGTTCCCTTGAGATGAGACTTGCTCCATCAAGTCAAGGAAGAAACCATTTAGTGGAATGACAAACACACTCACACACACACACACACACACACACACACACACATCACTTTTGAGAAAGCTGGGAGGATTTGGATTGCACTTAGACAAACGTTTCACACACAAGTTCTTTTATTCCTCCACCCTTTTTCCTTCTTTGCCCTGAATGCACACACACACACACACGCACACACACACACATACAAAGGTACACACACACACACACAGATTCCATTTTGTCAGCTTTCAGCCCCAGATCATGTAACGATAAAAGATGCTGCCCTGCAGTTAAACACTGCCAGTAAATCACAGGGCAAAGAAAGCTGGGAGAAGCACTTATTTTTAAGCAGCATGAGAGACCACACTGGGGGAAGGGGGCCGAGGCAGATAGGGTAAGACAGAGAGAGAGAGAGAGAGGAAGAGAGAGCTTCTTTGTGTGCTGTGTACTGTGCATTGTGTGTGATGAAGAGATGAATCACTGCTATTTAGGGATTGGTTTCCTGCAACTGATTGTGTGACGACTCGGTGGCGTACAGACTGTCAAGACTTGCCTGTTTTGTTCTGGGGGCTTCAGGAAAATGTCTGCGGCCAAGTCTCGCTCGCTCACTCCCACAAGGCCCCGTGTGCCAGAGATCAGCAGAGACAAACACCTCACCAGTGTCGCTCGCCTAACAAGCCATCAAATATTAACAAGAAAGGGATTTTAGGCCAATCTTGATATGTGTATTTTCCGAGTACACTTGTTTTCGGCGCTTGAATACAAACACAGTAACTTGTAAAGAAGGCTCCCGAGCAGCGAGATTGTGATTTTCTCCCTTGTTTTCTTTCCTTCTCCCAGCTCTGTCATCAGGTCACACACAATATTTTGCCGGGCATAGTTTTTCGTGGCTGGAACAACAGCCTGACCCTTGCATTTAAACCCCCGTTCGCAGATGCCTCAGCTACTGTATTTATCTTTAAAGTAAAGCCAACGCCTGTGTGGCCGGGGTGGGGAGTAGATTAGGGAAACCAAACAGGTTGGCGCTGAGATGATTCAGAGACAACATCATGACAGCTGTGCATTGTCCATGTGCAAGCATGCCTGGAGTGCAAAAGCAGATAATTATAACTTTGAGGATCGTTCCTGTTTTCCTGTTTAGCTTTTTTATTTATTTATTTATTTATTTTTTTTTTTTTGGGTGCGTCTAACATTAATTAGACGGAATCTGTAATTATTGCAGGAAACGGTATTTGGCTTGCTACTCAACAGGTAATAAATTCAATAACATTACCTAAAGCAATAATTTGTTATATTAGTTAATTCAAAAAAAGGCGATTGCACCTCTTCTCCCTTATTAAGTGAGCAGGTTTTCGCGTGTGTGATTGCAAAAGAGTCGAGGGATGTTTCGCCTCGCAGCTTTTTAAATGGATTGATTTGTTTTTAATAGGCTGCCAAAGTTTGTCTTTACCACCATTTCTTCACAATGAAATATTGTGATTGAATTATGGGCTTTAGATTCAGGTGTAGTTTTGTCTCCCTCCATCTGCCATGGATGTAGCACTGGGTAAGATCTTGCAGCAAGATGAGGTTAATACACTAACCGCCTGATTCTCACTCAGGTAAATGATGGCAGACAGCATTGGCTTTCTTATCCAGTGTAATTCACCTGCCTGGTAGCTGGCAAATGATTTTCTGAGCTGAAGCCCTGTGAGCAAAGATCCTTTAATCATCCACTAATAAGCCTTTATGAAAAAGCTGAAGATGAATTCAGCCTACCTGGCTCTCCGTTATCATTATCACTGCTATGAGTAATCAAAGTATTTGTGTGTGTGTGTGTGTGTATGTAGTCGGCGCATGTGTAGAGGTTGCGTGTGTGTATGTGCAAAAGGTGTAGATGATGAGGGGAGCCATTACAGTTCGATCAGTGCACTTATTATGAATACTGTCAGTCTAGGTGATGTCTACTGCTGATAAATTGAGCCGTAATGACAGATGTGCATTGCATTACACACTATAGACTTACACATGACTGCAGGGCATCCAGAGGGACACAAACACAGAGTTAGTCTTTAACTACAATCTAACGGTTAAGGCATCCATCCCTGTTTGTCCTCGACACTTCATTAAATCGCTAAAGCGGTGCGGTGAAAAAGATTCATTAGTCGACTCAAGAATCCTTAAATGCGTGTGGCGTTTGATCACAGAATTAAAAATTTGGAAGTGTTTAATTGAAAGAGGTTGACCCTATCCTTGCTGACTCAGCGTCCACCAGACTCCAGTCTGTTGCTGTTGACCAGATGGACGTGTTTACTGTCAACAAAACCTTGTTAGCTGGCTGCCCACACATGTGCTATAACACTGTATGTTTCTGCGCTTCGATTTGTCTGCGAGTGTCTGTCAGTGTCTGCAAGTGTCTGCCTCCCTGTCCATATGTGTGTGTGTGTGTGTGTGCATTTTGCTTTAATGTGACACAGTGAGCAGCATTCTGCATTGAGGGAGGTGTCTGTTATGGCCAACTGTTTAGATCTGACTGTGAGAGCACTGAAGGGCCTCGGAGACAATGCATGAGAGATGGGCGTGAGAACGCTGGCAAGGCTTGGTTCTCTCTGCAAGAACTGTCTTGTGTTTGGGGGAAAATATCCGCACACTAAAAGCTTCAGTGTCTAGATCCATTTCTAACAAACAGGTTTTGCAAGAAAAGGGCTCAGGGAGAAAGAGAGTTTTCGTGTGGATGAATATCTCTCTCTCTGTGTGTGTGAGTGTGCGTGTAGCCACAGCTGTGTTTCCGACGTCACAGTGTGTTTTGCTTGATGTGTCCGTTGACCACAAATGAGCTGTGAGACTGAAACTTTGATATCCGGGTAGTTCAGGGGCTTTCTCCCCTCAGGCCAGTGACTGGAACACATTCATCAGTATCACCGCACTGTATAAAATCTAACTATTTCATGGTCATATCAAGCAAAGAATACTGGAAAGGCCAATTGTGTTCTTATGACTCACACTGTATCTTTGACCCAAATAACAGAAATCTTTTGTTTCTGCTTTTTTTTTTTTTTTTTTTTTTTTTTTTTGTTCCTGCAGGTGTTACAGCAGTAATGTCAAAGAGCTGAAGACATCTGTAACAGTGAGTACACACCATACCCAGGTCTGCTCTTTCCCACCCCATGCCGCGGGCACGGCCACGGCCACGCATGTTATAAAACAGTTGATGCTTGACTTTTTAAAAAACATATCTTCACACACTTACAGTTTTTTATGGCACGCTAGAACAAACTTGCCGACTCCTTCAGTTTCAGGCCTAATTTGATTTCCATTCATTCAGTGAAAGAGGATGTTTTTTTTTTCTCTCCCCCAATTAAATTTAACAAGAGCCCCTTGAAAAGCAGTTGTTTTGATTACATTACAAATTCGGGGTTCATTCAGTGAATCGAGCAATTAATTAGATTTCTCCTATTCTAATCAGAATATTTGTCTGAAGCGTGCGCGCCTAATAAACATCTTTTGAGTTTGCTATCTGTTCAGAGCCAATGCTGAATGTAAATGGTTGTTAAATGTGCCCTACAGTGTTGCTGGGTTAGCTGTGGCTTGGGTTGTGTTTAGATGTGACTGTGGATTGCTATGCACAGCTTTGATCTCTCTCTCTTTCTCTCTCTCTCTCTCTCTCTCTCTCTCTCTCTCACTGTGTCTCTGTGTGAGAGCTCAGTTTAGTTAGGGGCGCGGCTGCGTCCTCAAGGCTTCACTTCACACACACCAAGGTGGCAGTTTGTTGTTCTGCACACAGACAATGACTTGCACTTTTCTCTCTTCCCTGACACGGCCTTGTGTCTGTCAGTGTGTCACCAGATCTAAAGGGATCCTTGATAAGAAGGTTTTTACGGAACATGTGGAGCGCACTTTAGCCATTACTGATTTTGCCAGCACTGGCTGTCACTATTTCATCTCTACCTGTGAATGATATATTTCTATTGGTGCTCGCTGGTTGTATCATATGTGAAAAATATTGATTTGCACTCTCATGAGGAATCAATTTCTGGGGGTGGGGGGGGGGTTCAGGCCTGTAACAACAACCCTCGTCGCTGGCTGCTGGTAACTGGTGTCTTGGCTGCCTGACTCTTCCTGCAGCCCATAGAGAACAAGCAAGCAGAGCACAGGGAAACATGGAGCTCATCCAAACAGCTATGGTGTAATTAGCTGACATTTGTTGCTTGGAAGACAAGAGAAAGAAAAGGGAAAGAGCTGCTCAACTCAAACACCCAAAGGAATATGCAAATGTTGAGAGAGAGAGAGAGAGAGAGAAGTGAAAGAAAGAGAGAGACGTGTATAATAGCGCAGAGATGTAATTATATTGTGTGTGTGTGTGTGTGTGTGTGTGTGTGTGTGTGCGTGTTTTATGAACCCAGTTGAACTTTTTGTTAACATTCTCTGTGTTTTGCCACCACAAGGCGTGAACCATTGGTCTCCAGAAGAGACTAATAAAGTCATTAGAACAGAGGTGACTAACCAGGATGTTCCCTCTGCCAAGAAATGATATCTTTGACTTCTTGGTTTTCCTGTCTTGTCGAGCGCACCTTGAGAAACACACTTAAGGTATTCAACTGCATCAGCGCGGCAGAAAAGAAACAGTGCTCAGTACCCACATGAAGCAGCCATCCACAACCAAGCTCTGATTCTGCTGTTCCAGGAAAGCTTGTGTGTGTGTGTGTGTGTGTGTGTGTGCGTGCGCGCGCATGCATTTGAGCGAGAGTGCTGTAATGCATGTGGGCTATCTGTACTTAAGCCAAGGTGCTGCGTGAAGGAGCAGCAATGCTTACACAGCCCCATCTGTTTGATCCAGGCTTGAAATGCAATGCCTTTTAATGACAAAATACTGAGTGGCTGGGAGGTGTGCAGAGAAGGGAGGAGTGTGTGTCTTTGTGTGTGTGTGTGTGTGCGAGTGTGAAAGAGAGAGGGATAAAGGGAGAGGGGGGAAGGAGAGAGAAAAACATCTCGAAGGTCAGGAGCAGCGGGCGGCTGTAGGGGAGAGACACGTGAGACAGAGATAGTCTTGCGTCAGCCCCACAGCAGTCCTCTCTCTTTGTGTGTGTATGTGTGTTTGTGTGTGTGTGTGTGTGTGTGTGTGCGTGTGTGTCCTGTGGGGCCAGCATTTCCATCCGCATCCCACCGTGTGTTACAGCAGGGCAGCATGCAAGTGCTTCTATTCTGAGTGCCTAGATGTGCAAGATGGATGGACGGATAGATGGATATAGATAGATAGACGCACACATGCGTGTTGTACATTACATACTGAGTTAAATAGAAGCAGTCAGTCACTGAGCGACACATAATTTTTTACATGGCCCTTGTCACAGTGGAAGGGGAAATTACACCTTGTAGCCTGAGGGGGAAGAATTTGTGTGTCTCGCTGCCTGTTGAAAAAGCTGAACAGGGTTTCATCAATCCCACCAAGTACTATCATTTTTCAGCTCTTATTCATGAGCCTCCTTTGTTTCTCACAGTGTCTTCTTCCCGGTGCCCTTTAGACCGGCTCTCTTTTAGATTGGGGAAGTGTTAGAGATAGCGCCTAAACATTTAGTACTTTGTACTTGCCTCGAAGCTAAGATTGTTAAAAAGCCGCTGAGAGATTGTCCTCGGGATAGGGAGCAGCGCCGACTGAACAGGCACACTCCAGCATTTAGTTTGGGCTTACCCAGCTCCCTTTCTCTCTCCCTGGTCTCTCTCCCCAAATAGAGGCACATAGGGGCCCCACCACACACACACACACACGTGTACACACAAACACACACACATGAACGCACCCACACCAGGACCCAGACACACGCATTCTCACGAGAACACAGCGAGCGCTCTCCCCTCCTTCCTCCCTCGACCTGCATGGTCCCGGGCTCTGATTCATCTCCACTGCAAAAACAGCCTCTGCTCTCCTTGTCCCAGCGAAGGGCTGGAGTGCAGGCACAGTGCTCTTTTACAGACCAGTGCGCCATGAATCACTGCTCTCACACGGGGAGCCTCAGTCCACTCAGGGGTTGCCTGCCTGGCCGATAATGTGCGTGGTCATGAGGGGGCTACTCTGAATGGAGGGCCAGACAAAACAGGGGCTAAAAACGCAAGCTGTGAGCTTTCCCAGTGAGGGCAAAGGCGGGAGTATCAAGGCTTTGTGTGTGTGTGTGTGTGCGTGCTGGTGTGTGTGTTTGTATATTTGTTCTTGACGGAGAAGAGATATTGGACACACAGTGCTGTTTTGGCTGTTCCCCAGTCATAATGTAACAGAATTGCATGGAAGAAATCTATGAAGCATCAGGACTAGACCTTTTAACCCTATACATCACAGACCTTTTAACCCCGCGGCAGCAGGACTGCAACCTGAGCTCCTCACACGCAGCCCTAATAGCTGCTGCGTAGCCTAAACTGAAAACAAGAGATGATCAAGGCCTTTGCAACACGATCTGCCAAACTTGGCAATCATGAACAGCCGGCTGGACATTATCCTGCTTATTACATGGCTACTTATGAAAGAATTTGACGCAAAATATTCATTTTGAAAGGGTTTGATTAGCCTTCAAGACTTGGTTGAGATAGTTCATACACTCTATCTGCATCTATAACATCTAATATTAGACCTGGATCTAATAGTTAGGCTAAACCAGCCTGCTACATGATAAAAATCCATCTTCCTCCTTCTTTTCCTCTGGCTTTCTTTTCTTTTCTGGTCATAGTTGAGCCTCCAGCCATGAATCAAAAGTTTCATGGCTTCAGCAGGTGCGAGTTCGTTTGCTGTTAAACGGATCAGACTTTTCTGTGCAGAATGAAGTGACTGTCACAACTGAGTACGCCACTGAGTTGTATAATCAGTAATGACATTTCACCGTTTATGCTTGTTGTTTTGCACGTTTTTGCGTTGAATTTGTTGAATTTGTTTTAATTTACTCCTTTAAAAGTGCTTATTAAATTTGTTATAGAAATTATTATTATGATGATGTTACATGCACGTGAGTGTGTGTGTGTGTGCGATGGGTTCTCTCTGTGTTACCCTAACCATTATGGCTGATTAAGCAGAGGGGTAGAAGTTGTGTCCTCGCTCCCATCCAACACACACACACACACACACACACAATTCCCACCCCCGCTGTTGCCCTCCAAGAGCCTCCAGGTTTACTGAGCCTAGCTGCTGTGGTAATGACCGAACCACAGCTCTTCATCTCTCATCTTATATTTCTCTGTGCTTCGTTTGGTCTCTGTCTCCACTGCGGCCTCCACTGCTTCCTGTCTTCTTCACCCCTCCGCTCTTCAAACACCCACACAGCAAACACACACGGTTCGCGACGGGCCTTGCGCTCTCTGACTACAATGCATGGCAGCGACTGGAAATAGTTTGTCCCTCCTGGGCCCGTGCGTCCTGCGGCCTGTGGGCCAAGCCGGGCTGTAACCTGGATACAGCTGCAGTCCAGAGGAGCCATTAGCTGTGCCAGGAGGCCCCCTGCTCCCAGCGAGAGCTCATTACTGTATTTGTGCAGTCGCACTTCTCCTATGAAACGCAGCAGTGTGCCTGGTGAAACTAGCCAGGACATTGAGCCTCAGGGAAACCATAATGGCTCCATTTGGAGTTCAGAGAGAGGGAGAGAGAGAGAGAGGGAGAGAGAGAGAAAGAGAGGTTTCTTCGAAATGCCCAGGGCCATTTCAGATAAATAGGTGAATGAATACTAAGAATGATATTAATCATTAAACCCAACCAGCTTTCCCTGTAGTTAACTGTGAGTGTGTGAGTGTATCTGTATTTATTGGATTTGATTTGCTCTTTGTTCTATGTGTGTGTGTGTGTGTGTGTGTGTGTGTGTGTGTGTACTCTCTGAGGCCCAGTTCAGCTGTCTGGTCTGGTGTGCAGATGGCCAGGCAGGGGCCGGCCTGCTCAATGAGACACCCCTCTTCTCTTCTTTCTCTCTTTTCTTTCTCCTCCTTCCTCTCCTCTTGTTTCTTTTCCCTTTTCCCTTTCTTTCCTCTCCTCTCCTTGCCCTTTTTTTTTTTTCTCTTCTGTTGGGTTTCATTTACCCAGTTACATCCCTGGCTGCCTCCTCTCTTTCATCACTGCATCTGCTGAGGGCCATCTTGGGCAGAGGAGAGTTTTCCACCCCTCTATTTTCTCTCTCCCTCCATCTTTATGTGCCTCTCAGGGCTCGGTGCGGCAGCTATACGCGGCGGCTTTGGAATGAAATGTCTCTTAACCGAGCCATGTGCCCCGGAGCTACGGTAATTGCAGGTGAAATTCAGCTTCCTCTTTAAAATGCCATCTCTCATTTCCAGTTACCGGCCCCCTCCGTATCTCTCTCCCTCCCCTCCCTCCCCTCCCTCCTGCCTCTCTCTCTCTCTCTCTCCCTCTGGCTGTCTTTCAGAAGCGTGTGAATCCCTCAGCCCCTGTCGCGTCTCTCTGCCCCAGAGACACTCCCACAATGCACAGCGCTGATGGTTGCACAGTGATATCAGCCATGCAGAGGAGAGGAGAGGGAGGGCTGCTGCCTAGACACATAGACACTTTATGTGTGTGTGTGTGTGTGTGTGTGTGTGTGTGTGTGAGAGAGAGAGAGAGAGATAGTGTGCATGACAGAAACTGAAAGTGTATGCATTTGTGCGAGAGAGACAATGAAAGTACGTATATGTGTGCATGAGTGAGAGGAAAAAGAATGTGTGTGTGTGTGTGAGTGAGAGAGAGAGAGAGAGAGAGTGGGAGAGAGAGTGAATGTGTGTGTGTGTGTGTGTGTACAGCGTCAGCAAGGCGTGAGCCGTGTAGAGGTGACATCAAGGTGAACGCGGCGTGCAGAATGCTCTGCCGACTCGGGAGGCAGCAAATGGCTCTGTGGCAGATGGAGTCTTTGTCAGGGAAGAAAAATGGCAGCTCGAGAGCGTCAGAGAGCCATCTCCTCCTCCCCTCCTCCTCCTCTCTCTCTCTCTTTCTCTCTCTCTCACACACACACACACACACACACACATACACACACCACTCTCTCCCTGTCTCTACCTCTGCCTCTTTTTTTTTTTTTTTTTTTTTTTGCTCAGTTGGTCACTCACACACACACACACACACACACTCTCACACACACTTATATGTGCACGTACTGACACACACACACACACACACATCTCCCCTCCTCCTCAGTGAGCTGGGCCGGCGGGCGGTGACCTTCCCCTGCTCAGAGGGTTCCCTGGCTGTTTGATCAATTATCCCTCTCCCATTGTTTACCAGGAAGCAGGAATAGAGAGGAGAGAAGGCTCAAAATGGCCACTGTCAGGTGGAGGGATCCATTTCCCTGCCAGAGTGGGGGTGGGGGTTAGAGAGAGAGAGAGAGAGAGAGGGAGAGACCAGAGCGGTGCAGCGTTCTTAGCGGGAAGGGAGGAGCGTTGTTCCCTGGCAGCTGTGATGATATGACATTATTCTGGAAGTACAACTCTGACAATGGTTGCCATTTGTGTTGCCAAAGAGCATCTGTTGAAAGCTGTTTCTTTACTTCCCTAAACTTTGGAAAAAAAAAAAAAAAAAAAAAAAAATCAAACATCACTTTTCATCATTCTAACCCTAAAGAGGCCACATTTTCTCCACGTCAGATTCACGAGGAAACAGGGTGCTTGTATTGTCATATTCCGGTGATGCTGTGTACACAGACACACACACACACACAGACACACACATGTACATCCATAATGCCACGCTACTGCAGTTATAGTTCCTATTTTTAGCACGGAGAAGTGCAAGACGGGGGGGCGAATACTCTAAAGGTCAGGTGGCAGGGAGAAAAAAACGAGTGGGAACAAATGATGCACTAAGCGAATGACACTCCGAGGTCCTGCTTTAATATGTATGTATCGCAGGTTGATGGCTGATTTCATTAGCGCCTCTCATTGTTATGCATAGATTGTCCTCCTGCAGCAAAATGAATATTGTATTCACACACACGCGCGCACACACACACACACACACACACTCTCTCACTCACACAACATCCGTGTTTTCTAGGGAATATGTTTGGATCTTGCGGAAGGCTTGAAGAAAAGGTTGATGTTTCCACGGGCTGTTATCTGTGTCGACCATAATTAAAACAATTTACAGCGCTGTCATTTTAACACAGGTTGTTGCCGCTGCTGTGGACAATTCCTGTCGGGCAGCAGTGTTATTATTTAAGGGTCCTTGTTGATATTAGGGTGAATTATTTTCCGAGCCGAAAAGGAAAGCTATCTTTGTTTAAACAACTCGGAACAGAATAAGTCTACTTGTGTGTGTGTGTGTGTGCATGTGTGTGTGAAAGGCTTCAACTTACATCACTTCGATTTGCTCAAGTCTGTGTTTGTGTGTGTGTCGGGGGTGAGAAAGACACAGAGAGAGAGGGAGGGTGTGAGAGTTTGTGGTTGGACACAGTTAAGCATGCATCGCTGTCGGTGTGTGAGTTTATTTGAGTGTGTGCGTCCGTCCTGCACATACAGAGTGCATATGGCGAGTGTGTGAAAATGTCCGGTCGCCTCCTTCTAATCCTCCAAGTCGACTGTGTTTCGGCAGGAATTCCAGTCCTTAGTGGGACATAAGCAAATGTTCTGTGTGAGATATTAATAGCTATTGTGGGCGGAAAGGGAAAAAGGCTTCTGCATTTTTCCATATGTTTTGTAAGGAAACAGTCCAGATGGATTATCTCTTGGTCTGGAGCTTTCTCTTTGCTCAACCAGCTCAAGTCCAAGTGGCACGGAGCCTGCCAGGGGAAACACACACACATGCACATGCACACACGCGCACAAGCATGCACATGCACCCCTCCCGTCTGAAGTACAACAGACTATTACTGATTAACATGTCTCAACTCAGTCCCTTTTTAAAAAAAGCCGTTCTAATTCCTCTTCCACCTCTTACTCTCATTTGAATCATGAATGATGGGACTGTCTTGCCCACTAGCATACCTCACATTCCGCTCAGTGACAGAGATATGTTTGTCGCCTTTCTATTTGTTGCCTGAGAAACCATGTTGGCTTGTCTTCTCACATTTCACACTTGGTTTCATCCCCTTAACCCCTGCGCTCAGCCTGGATGGGCCGCCTGACCTCTTGAGTCATGGATGTTACAGACTCATCGGCATCACAAGGGCCACGGCTAGGTTTTAGTTTGCTTGGCGATCGGGGGAGGAAAAAAAGTAAATCCCCGATATATTCTTTGTGAACGTTACTCCCTCATATGTCCGTTCCAAACTTGAATTTCCAAGCCATTTGTTGTTTTTTTTCCCCTGAGGATTTCTATACCACTGCCTCGTTTTTCCTCATGAGGATGTTTAGACCAAGAGGTTCATATTCAGTGTGTCCTTGCACCTATAATGTGGAAAGACAAAACAAAACACCCGCACTCATTCCTTCATTCCTGAGTGCAGACACACACACACACACCATACTCACACACACATTCCTTGGGTGACAAGACGTCACATATTCAGTGTTTCACAGCGGGCTGGCATTCCAGGACAGCAGAGAAGCGATAATGTCAGTGCGCTGCTGGTTAACTCACTGTTTTATCCTGTTTCTGGGCCACAAGGCGTGAAGGGTGTCTGTTTATTACATGCACACACACACACACACACACACACACACACACACTCACTCAAACAGTCACACTTACCACATACCACACAAAAATCCCGCTTACACAGATCACTCTGCTCTCCCCATCCTGTTAGACCACAGAGTCTACAAAAAACAAAAAAACAAAAAAACAAGTGACAAAAGATGGCACAAAACATGCCTGTGGATATGGCTGCCAGCAGGAACAATAGCAGTGTAGGATCACGTTTAGGTACATCTGAATCTCCTTTTTTTTTTTTTTTAATGAAACCTGCTTTTTCTGGAAGCAGGAAGTATGCCAAAAGATTGACAGGATGTAGGATGATGTGGTGTCGCCCCTTGAATCAGGCTTGGTTTTCTTGGAGGTCACAGTCCACTAAAATAGCTTTTTTTTTTTTATTTTATTTTTGCACACGGATGTTTAAAGGGCAGGGCATTTGTGGGAGTGTTGGTTCCATAGTGGTGAATTCATTACCCAGTCGTGTAATATTTAAATGAAGAAATCATGAAATTCACCTAGTCAGCAGCAGCAAAAAAAAAAAAAAAAAAAAAAAAAAGAGCTTCCCCTCCAAACCACCCACACTGCTTTCAGCCTTGTTGTGACTTGTTTGTCTGTCGTTGCGGAGGATTTCTGCTTCTTCCAGAACAATTGCACTTAAAAACTCCCAGCTCCAGAGGATGGGGGCTGGTTACACAGCAACAGAAGGTTGCTGTGTGAGGTAAAAAAAACAACAAAAAAAAACAACAACAACAACAACACAAAACACCAGTGGAGCCAGTGAGAATGTAAGTGGGAAATACTCCCTCTCCCATCTCTATCTAGCTCTCTCTCTCTGTCTCTCTGTCTCTCTGTGTGTATGCATGTCAGGTGCATGCATGCTGTTGTTACTTTCATCACTAGTGTGTGTTGTCATGTGCAGCTGTTTGCTCTCCAGTTAGTGCACTGTGTAGTGAGTTAGCAGAGCTACGGCAGTGTGGAGCTTCTCTTCACCGGGAGCTTCTCTCTGATTTATTCTTAACATCTGTCTTTGGCAGGTGTGTGGAACCAAGAGGTCCTCTCTCTGAGCCTGTGATATAGCTATCATTGTGGGCAGTGTGTGTGTGTGTGTGGAGGTGTGCACATGTGTGTATGTGTGTATGTGAGCAAAACAACAGAGAGAAGGCCTCCCTCCACCCCTCCTTGGGATGAGTCATATTTGAGCCCTGTGTAATCCAAGCCTGTGTTTCATGTATGTGAACAGACAGACCCTGAACAGTGGTCTTGGTCCTGACTCCCTCTGGGCCACTGAGTGGGTGAGACACGGCTATCAACAACAGGCCCAGGCAGCTTCGATTTCAGCCTCACCACATGAGGAATCCACTCATCGTGACTTAGGCGCAGGCAGACACAAACACACACGCACACGCGCACGGACACACACAAACAAGCATACACATACGCCCACAAAGCCGAGGCTATTATTCTGCCCCTTCCACAGCTCCTCCTTAAATAATATCAGGTAACAAAGGAGGCTAATGCAAGCTCCGTGATTGGTTCACCCATAAGGAAGTGTAAGGATCCAGAGGCTGGGCCAACGGATATAGTTTCACATGAAAAGATACTGTGACACAACGGTGGCACTCAGTCTGAGACAGAGAGCTGTGTGTGTGTGTGTGTGTGTGTGTGTGTGTGTGTGTGTGTGTGTGTGTGTGTGTCTGTGGTTACATGTGTGTATCTAACCGCGAGAGTGTGATTGCAGTGCAGACATTGAAGCAGTGTCAAGGTTGGATTTGACACAGTCAACAATGGAGGCTCAAATATTATGACTTTTTATTTGAAATCACACAGGAGAAGTGTGGCGCTGCAGGAAATAGGGCCATGTCACGGGGAAAAAAAAGCAGCTCTATTCTGTTGGATATTCCATGTTTCAAAGCACTCCAGTGCTGGTGTGACAGACTCTTTTTAAAGGCACAGCTGGACTTTTAAAAGGGTCTTTTACATTTGTCCCCAGGGGGAGGAAAAAAAAGAGTGTCCTGGATAGGAACTGCAGAAAGGTGATATGGGCAAAATGATAGACTAAAGCCATTTCTCATTATGACACTCATTTATCGTCGTCTTATATATCAGGGTAAAGGTGTTATATGTTGTCACACTTTGAAAAAAAAAAACTGCAGTGAATCACAGCTAAGAAACTACAACAGGAACACATTTGTGTGGAAGTGATTCTTTTTTTTTTTTAAATAAAATGTGAGATTCATTATGGCTGAGACAAAAACAAGTCAGTCACGTATAATGTTCAACATGTGTTCGTTAATCCTGCCCTGATTTTTTTTTTTTTTTTTTTTTGACAATGATGAAAAGCTTTGTACCTGAAAGCCTAACAACAAGACGGCATGGATTGGACATTGTGGATATCATTCATGACATCAGTACTGGGATCAGCTTTTCCGCCGAACTCCTTTGAATCCGACATCAAGAAAACAGAGCAGAAAGAAAGACCAAACCATGTGAAAGTAACGCACTGCCTTGAGGCAAACTATGGTGACCACCATGTCTGAGAGTGCTGGTCCTATCTCAGCTCAATGAATTGTGGGTTCCCTTAGATCTTCACTGAGTCTTATAATTTTCAGCCCAGGCAGAGATTTGGTAGATCCTGTATATTACAGATATTATGAATTTAAAGACATGTGACCTCTTTATTTGGCCTCCTTGGTTTTGAGTTTTATAGTAGAGAATCCTAAATGTGTAAAAAGTTAGGGTTACAACAAGGGAATGAAAATACAGAAGAGTTTTTTGTTTGTTTGTTTGTTTGTTTTCCATGCAGCATCTATATGTAATATGTGTGTGAGGCAGGCACGTTGGCATACTGTCAAATTTACACAAGTGCATTTAGGATGTGAAATCCACTGCTCAACACACAATCATGCCTCCAGTGTCTTTCCTGTACTATCAAAGCACAAATAACCTATTTTTAATAAATGTGCATGGATCAGTGGAGCTCAAAGAGAAACTGATTAATGGCAGCCTGTTTCCTGTTCTTGATGCAGCCTGAGTTGGCATTTTGCTTTGATTTATCACCTAAAAATTTTGAAAAACAAGTGAAAGTTCTACTTTTTGTTCTAGTTAACGTCCCTGTGAGCAGTAAGCATTTTGGCACATTATGCAATAAATCTAATCTTTTGGTAACACCTCTTACTGGCACAACAAAGGAGTTTGGAGTAATAGGAATAGGTTTCACTTCATTATTTTACCGTCTTTCAGATCTAGCCAGACAAAGCTAATTTTGACCAGGGTCTGTTAGACCACTTTCTCTGTTTACAAACATCGCCATGCATTTGTGCAAAGTGGGTAGCAGGAAGCAGTGTTGCAGTGCTTTATATCATTGGAGTAGGCAGGCATCTTGGTGCTCTGCTTGCCTGCTGAATGTACAAACGGCTAAACAAGGCACAGAGTGATTGATACAATAGTTGATCAGTACAGGGCAAAAGCACCAGTTGTTTTAACCTTTAGTGATGAAACTAACCTCTTAGCCCTCTGTGCAGTCATTGGATTTACAGCACGGTGGCTTTGCCCCCAGATATCTACTGTAAATGTATCTAATTGAGAAACACTGCGGATATTCAAAAGACCAATTGAAAGCATGCAAACGGCCAGATGTTTATGATTGTGTGTGATCACGTTCAGGATTAGACTTCCTGGTAATGGCTGAGTTACTAATAAGACAGAGAAGAAAAGCCCCCTTGCTGCCGCTGTGTGTGTGTGTGTTTTTTTAAATGGTCCTCAAGGAGGCTGTGATATGCAAACGCTGTTTCCAGGTAGATCTCTGATATAACCTAAAGATTTCACACACGGTTTGAGGCATATTGTTTGTGTTTGGTTCATACCCTCCGTGCATATGGCGCTTTTCATCATAATTTGGGCCATATGTCCTGGATGTGGCATGTAGCCGTACATGTGTGTTGGGTGCAGAGATTTCCATGTACTGTTGCCAGCTAGAGGCAAAATCCTGAACGCAACATTTTTTCCCGACGTCTTCTTTCTTACATTACAGATTAGTCTCCTGTCTCTCCCAGATGTGTCACACCCACCAAGTTTGTTTTGCCACCACTGCTGCCCACCATTTGTATGAGTCATAAACATGGTAATTTGTTTATACCTATCTATCAACTTGGAAGCCGGGGGAACTAAGACAATTTTGCTGCATTATTCATGTGCTTACCTTATCAGATTGTTGGCCAGATGTGCTTATAATCCCCAAAATATGAAAACATCAATATGTGGTGTTACCTGCGTGCCAGTTGGATTTCACCACGGCGGGCTCAAACACAGCTGGATCCTAAAGTTTACTCCCAGTCATTGTAGTCAGTGCGAGACAGATGTGCGGTCGAACAGTGACTTCATGAAAACATTAGTCAGTCACCTGACACACAAACAAGTAGACGCTCGCCGGCGCTGCTGCCAAGCCTAAAAAGTGGACCCGTCTAACAAGCAGTGCAGGGGGGCTAACTTCGCTCAGGGGATTAGTTCGCGCCAGGAGAAAGGAGGAGTGGACAGTGTCGTCACACGGCTTTACAGCAGCTCAGAATGGGGAGTACCGCAAACATGCAGTGGCAGGTTTTGAAAAAGAAAAAAAAAAAAGTGATGAGATTGTTGAAGATATGCACTTGACACCGTCTTCTTTCTGTCTCGAGCGTGGGAGTGACTGCCAGGCTTTATTTGTCTGATATTTCCTGCTCAGTTCATCGGCAAAGGTTGAACAGATTTACAAACTGTCATTGTTAGTTTGCAGGGACCTAGCCGTGATATTTCATTATAAAACCTACGCAAGAACAGCGTTTGCTCACTTCTGCGCTTTGGTTGCAGCTGTGATTCCTCTGTAATATGGATGTAAATCAGTGTTAGATGTTAAAGCTTGTGTGTATGTGTGTGTGTGTTAGTGAGTGTGCATATGCGTGCGTGCGTGCACTTGTGTGCTTTTTTGTAACAGTACAAAGATGTCCCAAGGGTCTTTTCCCCTATTCTCATTACAAATGCTAATGTCACATTAATGAAATCGGCTTAGTTTAAGGTTTATAGCGTAGCCTACACTGAGAGATTTGGCCTTGACACTTCCCACATATTTCAAGTTGAATCATATTTTTTTTCCTGTGGGCATACTATTCTAAGTTATTCTAAAATCTGCTGGCCCTGAGTGAAACTTTGGGGGAAAAGTTTAAAGCATGAATGCCAAGCTTTGTCATCGTTGTAAATTGTGGAGCGACAGCCTGCCGGCTGCTCAGCTTCTGAAGAAAGCTGTTAGCTTAGCTACAGCAGTAATGGCCTCAATGAGAGGCTGGCTAATGTAAACATTGTGTTAGTGTGCTCGCAGTGGTTTGTAGAGTCACTAGCTGTTAATCATTGCTCAACAGAGAGTTTGTCAGGCACAACAACATGCCAGAGAATTAATCACGGCTATAGATCCCTGGTTTTATGGAGACGACATTTTAACTGCTATGTTTCTAATCATTAGGCTTTTCCAGTAAGCACATAATATCAGCAACGACGGCCCCAAGGGTCAAATGTACATGTGACAAAACCACAGCTACAAGATTTACACATGCAAATGTGTTTTTTTAAATTACCATTTCAGATAAAGTCACAGGATATTTACCTTATCGTTGACTCCTAAAGTCAGAGACACTTGAAAATATATATTTATTTGAAGTCTGCAGTTTAGAAATAAAACTCTTTTTTTCCCTGTTGCTTTTTTTCCATTTACATGGTTTAGTCATCAGCTCCTGCTCTCAGTCTGATGGGTTACATTCTTTAACCTTTAACTAGTATTACTGCCTCAGTGTGGCATTTTGGTAATACTAACACATTCACAGCTTAAACATAGACCGAAAAGAGAATGTTCGCGATAATTAAAAGGCAATTTTCTAAAATTGATTAGATTATGCTAATCAAGGGAGATAATATCTTAAAAGCAGTGTGAAAAAGGGAGATAGAGGGAGTGGAGGAGAGGAAAGGAGTGACAGTCCAGCCGCCATTACAAGCTGCTGATTTCTGCAGAGTGCTTCATAAAATGTCAGAGCGCTTCTCCCTGAGCAAGACACTGAAAAATGGCAGCGCTGTGATGCGCTGGCACCTCACCTGCTGCACTGTGTGTGTGTGTGTGTGTGTGTGTGTGTGTGTGTGTGTGTGTGTGTGAGAGAGAGAGAGAGAGAGAGAGAGGGCGAGAGAGAGAGCGTGTGACTTTGCGTGTGTATGCACGCACATCTCTGTGAGTGCGTGTTTGCCTGTACATGTTTGTGTGTGTGTGTGTGTGTTTGTGTGTGTGTGTGTGTGTCCATCCATACTGGCCTCCCTCCCATGTTGCAGTGAAGCAGAACAGAGTGGCTGACTGCCCGCTGCTTTGCCTCCTTCTCTGTCAATACAAGCCCATTCCCTTCCAGCCAGTCATTTTCACATGTTTAACATTAAGTAAAGCATCAGTTTGAACAGTTGAATACAAATGATTGACATATCCGGTTTAATTTGTGTGGATTTTTCCTCTCATCAGAG
Organism: Myripristis murdjan; assembly: GCF_902150065.1. Lineage (NCBI taxonomy): Eukaryota > Metazoa > Chordata > Actinopteri > Holocentriformes > Holocentridae > Myripristis > Myripristis murdjan. The sequence continues at coordinate 11,147,758 of NC_043982.1, forward strand.
CTTATGTTGCCAGATTGTTGTTCTGAAGCTGCTCAATAGCTTTTACAGACTTTCATCTGATTTCAAGACATGAATACACATGCAACACTGGGTTGCGTACCACTGTACACAAACACGTTTTTTTACTCACAGTGGGCTGGTGTCACGCACAAATTTACCTTCCGTTGCTGTGTAGTTTAACTCCATATCGGATGCAGAGAGACACAATCATAATCACACAAAGTTTCAGGCCCAGATGTTGTGATTGTTGCTCTCAACAACAAAAAAAATAAATAATCAAGGCTCTGGAGAATGCAAGGAAATGGGAAGGACAGAGAGGGAGAGGGTGACAGAGACAGAGAAGACTAACTGTAAAAGGAGTAGATTGAGAGGAGAGATTGAACGGGAGAAAGGTGTTTAGGACAGAGGAGATAAACAGGCAGCAAACCAGAGATGTGCGCAGGGTTTCATTCAGCAATGTTAACAGCTACGTGAGCTCATTATTACCAGCACCGGGCGATTGGCAGCCTGCAGATTTTTTTTTTTTTTTTTTTCTGTTTGTGCACTCACAGGAGCCAAGGACCTAAAACAGTTGCCACGATTACGATTTTTCACTTTGTATGAACAGTATGTCATTGGAAAGATGTGACCTGACCCAAACCAAATGTTGTTTCGGGGTTCACTATGACCTCAAGAAAGGTCAGGAGGTCAGCAAAAAGGTGTTAGAGGATTGTGTGGTCATGTGTTCGGAGGCAGTTTTAGGGTCCTCGAACGTGATTTGGTGGAAGATTAATCAGGGTGTTTTGAAATGTAACAGCTGATATTTTTATTTAATGTAAGTTGCTCATTTTTATGGTAGATTTTTTTTTTTTTCCCACATAACAAGCATGAGTCTGTGTACAACTGCAATAGTTCATCCCATGACACTTTTTTTTCATTGTGCTCTGGGAAATGGAAATACATGTGAATTTAATTGAATTTAATTGAACCGAATTGAATTGAAGTATCCTATTAATAGTTGCTGGGGTTATACTTCCTGCAGTGTTGCCAAGGCTGTGACAAATTAAATTGATTTGAATTGAATTGAATAGGATACTTCTTGTGTGAGTTGAGCTTAGTTAGGCTGAGCGGAGCAGCCGCAGATATACAGAAGGTGTCTGTTCAGACTGCCTGGACGAAGAGTGAATAATGTGAGCCTAGACCCGGCTCGCGACACAGATGAATCCCTGTTCTCTTGTACTAGGTGTGCTAAGTCCATATTTTCATTTGCAGGGATCGTTAGTCCACTGACTCGCCGTTATGTTGTTTTGAATAACGCACCGCGTGCTCCAGGAACAATATTAAACCGAGCTGTTGGATTGGCAATCATGAAAGAGCTGTTCGTGTCATCACAGTGAGCATCTGAATCCCATCACATTTGCACATAGTGATATCAGTTATCTCACACAAGTAGAAGCGCACTTCAACAGTATTTGCTTTAAACGGTTTCTTCCCATGGAAAACGGACAGAAGGGGCTCCAACTTTTGCTTAAGCCAGGCTTGCCACTCTCTAGATTTCCCATTGTTCTGTCAGTGTCAGTTTGTTTTGCTTTTTGACATGCATGTCATCTGCATTATGCATATCTTCAGTATTGTGCTGTCTGTCTGTCTCTCTCTCCCTCTCTGACCGTCTCTCTCTCTCCCTCTCTCTCTCTCTTCTTTTTTCTTTTCCCCTATCTCTCTTTATTCTCTCCTCCCCCATTTCCTACCTCGACATGCCCACTTCCATGATTAGAGTGGCTGAAATGCAATACATTCTGATGCTTTTTCCCATTGTTCAGTTTTATGTACTTTTTGTTCCCTCTATCTGTGCACTGTGCAGAATAAGAGAATCGTTTTTTTCCCCCTGTACTTGCAGATTAAAACAGTAAACCATACTCAACATGGCTGCTGTATGGATTAAATCAGAAATGTATGCTACATTATTATTATTATTTTACCATTACCTTTTTTTTTTTTTTTTTTTTTTTTTAATAATACCATTACTCACTTTTCACAGTGCAAGGAGAAAAACTCTTAAGCAAATGCTATATTCCTGATTTGGACTCAAAATCACATATAGCGTGCAAAATAATATTTATCTCCATGTCAGAGCACTGGATTGTTCCTTACTGAATTTTTGCCCTTGCCGCTATTTAAAATAAAATGTTCATTGTCAAATCATGGCATCACACACAAGTTGATTCTCATCATGACAGAGTATTTATGTAAAATTTAGATTATTCAAATAGCACTGAGCAAAAGGTTTTTGTCGTCTCAGTTGTAGTGATCATCTTGAAATTATGTGCAATGAACATTTCCTTTGATATTCAGGAGAGAGAGAGAAAGAGAGAGAGAGAGTCAGACTTTTTGCACAAGGCAAAAGTAATGCACCAGTGTCCATCATTGTGCAAGAAAGACAGAAGACAAGAAGGAAGACTGTATGTAACCACAATGCAAAATTTGTGCAAAGTGAAACGAAACATATCTAGTGATTGTGACTTGTGGCATGAATTTGCCTTACATTCTCTCTTCTGCATCTGCCTTACTGCAATGTTTGTTTTTATGCTACTCTTCAAACACTCACAGCAAATACAGTAAACAAACAACGTTTCTCGTGGCGGTGAAGTTAATCAGCAATTTTAATGTAACCTGGGTCACAGCACTGGAAGTAATGAGACTGACTGAGATTCAAAATACATGTTAAGATGCTTTAGTCAACTGCATGTCTAGTCGTAGGTAAATAAGTTTTGCACAAATGCTAACATTTAACCACAACAGATTGCCTGAGCTTAAGCAAGGACTCCCCATTGACAATCATTGACAATTCCTGGGAGTTTGGCTAAGACACTGTTCTAGTGACTTATATCGTGGGCATATAAAAAGAAAGCATATAAAGTGTGTACATAAAAAAGAAAAATCAAACCATAAATAAAGAATTAAAGAGGATCTTAGTAACTGCTCAACAGCCGAACTGAATTTTAGTGCAAGAATTTAGACTATAAAAATGACTGTTTTACCTAGACTTTTGTATCTATTTATATCATGAAGTTAATGTCCCAGCTAGTCAATTTCATGAATAGGCCAAGCAACTTTCATGTTTTGTTTGGAATGGAAGCAAACCAAGGATTTAATATAGTACATTATTAATCAGTGAGGAAAGAGGTGACGTGTCTCTCTCTAATCCTGGGGATTATTACCATTCCACCCATTTGAAAACTAGAGTTCTTTGGCGGGACAGTGGATATGAGGCACAATGGAAGGAGATGGAGAGAGAATGCAGAGGTATCCCAGTATAAGCGATGATTAGGGATCCCAAATTAGTGTTAACTTATCAAGACCACTTGAGACCGTTTGTCTTTTTACCTTACACAACTGGTTTGGCATTATAAGGCAATTAAAAAAAAAAAAAAAAGTTAGATGGGTTGTGCATTATACACAATTTAAACAAAAATTATATGGATTCTAGATTTAAGCACTGGATGAATGAAGGTATTACTGCCTACTGTAATATAATGGAGAACAACACACTACAAAGTTTTCAGACAAAAGCATGCCTTTTTCAGATATTTACAGTGAAGAAATTGGAAAAAAATTAGACAATTACAGCGCCTAATGAAATAATACAATTAACAGTACAGGCATACACTGGCCGTTCTAAAGCAGTTGTTTAAAACTTTACCAGGCAATTGCCAAGGCTAAGTGAACAACCACAAATTATATCAAGACGAGATGGGAGAAACACTTAAGTGATAGATTTAGCATACAACAATAGGAGAACATATGTGAAGCTATTTTTTTCTTGTTCTATATCTTGGCGAGAATTCTGTTGGATTGATGAATCTTATTTGTTTTTTCATTACCTATAAAAGGAAAACATACCTAATATCGATGGAGTATACATACTGACACACATACAGAAACTGTGAGGGTGATGAGGCAAATATACAACTATTTTGGGCAAGTATTTGGAGAATCATGCAACATCATCATTCTCGGGCGGCAGATCCCATTGATGTACTCTGCCCTCTGCCAGAAGGAATAACAAGAAATGACAGATAACTCCTGAAAATATCGACTGTAGCAGCAAAAAAAAAGCAATCACATGTAATAGTTACAGGCCGACCCACCTACTGTAGATAATTGGCTTGAAATCATCAAAGAGATTCATGAGAGTGAAAGACCGACTTTCCTATCAAGACTGAGAAAGGACTTACATATCGCAAGATGGACAAAATGGGTAATATATTTGTGGGAATAAGGATCGTGGTTGGTGCTGTATAAAGATCCCATGTCCATAATCAATAATATAATATAATCTATATTTTTGTCAACTATTAATAATGATACTAATGATGATGATGATGGTGATGATACTAATGATGATGATGATGATAATAATAATAACAATAATAAAATACCTGAAAATTCCCTTTATTCCTGGAGACGTCCTACAGAAAGAGTTTTTTCACTGACAGGACACCATTAGACTTAAATATCGGCTACTGCTATCGGCGAATGGCAGTCAGCAAGGCCAACATCGGCTGATACTGATAACTCGGTGCATGCCTAACAATACTGTAATAGCCTCTAGTCTAAATGGTAATTAACCTTAACAGGAATTTGCCTGCCATTTATCTCACCCATGTATCTGGGCTGTGTATATGTGTGTGTGTGTGTGTTAGCGAGTGAGGAAGGGAGAAATAGAGGGAGTGGGTGTGAAATGTGTGTGTGTGTGGATTAATACACACGTGCACAAGTGCAAAGTTCTTTCCTAAGGACCGAGATGTGTTATTCTGTGCTTCCAAACTGCTCCAGAGTCATTATGGACTCTTGTAGACATATGCAGCCAGTGGCAGCCGGATCCGGTATGGTCTGCAGAGGAACTGTAATGAGCAGTGAGACTGGCTGATGAGCGTGAGTGGCTAGCAGAGGGAGAAGGGCAGATTCATCAGGGATGATTGCCTGATGCACACTTCTGGTTTTTTGATGTGAAGACCCTGCTAGGTTACCATGGGGAGAATAATTAGCTTTGGCTGGATGCAGATGCGAATGAGCGTAAGAGATGGGAATTTTCTTATTGAGCTTACTTTATGATAGTTAGAATGGTGCAAGTATATACACACACACACACACACACAAACACACTCACACACACACACACACACACACACACATGCACAAAATAGACTCAGGCACACCCACACACACACACACACACACACACACACACACACACACTCACACACACACACACACAACCGGCTCATTCTTTTCTATTTATGGCTAGGAAATGGGACTAGTGCTATGTCTGGTTGAGCTGAGTAACACTATTCTGTCACACATAGGTTTGACATCAAACACAAGTGACAAGCCTATCCTATTCCTCTCCACCGAGTCATCACCATGTCCCAAAATCACATTATTGTCACTAGGAACCCAACAGAGACGGATGGTGAGTAGGGGTGTTGATTCCAGCCTGTGGCATCTACAGTATGTTTGCAAAGGCAAATAAAGCCATTTGGCAAGAGCCGATTTCCTGTCGTTTTCAAAAATATACAGAATGCGTGTGGCGTGCCATTTGGCTTCACATTTTATCGAAAGCGTCTTACAGTGACATGGGTGGATATGTGCGTGTGTTACGGCTGAGCCCGGCAAATACCGACGCTGGAAACGAATCAACGCTAATGCCATGCTTTAAAATTTGAGACACACGAGACCATATCATTACCTTTTTGCCCTGGCAGGCAGTAAGCAGCTCCAGTGTGTTAAGCTCCAGTGTTACATGGAGACAGACAGGCAGGCAGGCAGTGGTGTGGCTGTAATCAGACCTGTGGCCAGCACCACTGCCAAGGCTAGCCAAGGCGGGGTGAGAGATGGTGCCCATCCCCTACATGCCCTGCTCTGCCATCTGTCACTGGGCAGGAGCAGAGCAGAGGGAGGGGTCTGAGGCACTCGAGTTGTTGTCACCTAGATAGGCCACACTGGGGCATGCTGTCTCTTTGTACGCCAGTCAGGGCTTGGCTCAATCCATTGTCGGTTCACAGAGAACTGCGACTCGGCAGCTAATATCAGCATTTATTCTGTTCTCAGTTGGGCCTAATAGATTGAATTGCAAGTAATTTCTGAGCAAATGTTTCAATGTGAAAGTTTTATTTCCTGAAATGAAGTGGATGTGACCCAAGCCTTGATCTAAATCGTCATAAATTACAACAGTTGTCAACACAACAGATAACTAGGTTTTATTACTAGTGTTATTACTCCTCCTTGGTGAATTCCACTGCTTCCAGTGCAGCATGATCAACCGCTGTCTCTTTAAATGACTAAGGTTTCCAAGTTGACGTTTGACACTGGACAAAGGTTGTCACTTCATTTTTGCCAAGACGCCTGGTTATGTCATTTCCTGGCTGGCGGAGTGCAGGCGGGGAGGGGAGGGGAAGGATGAAGGGAGGAGTGGAGGAGAAAAGGGGTCAAGGAAGCCTGTGCGTGCACTCTGCTATAAGCAAGATGATCTGGCTCAGTTAGTGTTCATTGCAAACAAGCATGCAAAGTACAAACATGCACATCCATATGCACATGTCGTGCCTGCGAAAACAGGCTTGTACATACAAACACAAAGAGGGGCCGTGTAGGAGAGAAAGTTAAAACAACGAGTCTGAGCGATAGAGCCGCACAAGGTCAGAATTAAAAGATGTTTTGGCTGATTCAGTCAGGGTCAGTGATTTCACTTACACGCACACAACTGCAAACCGAAAGCACCTCCACGATACTGTTGTTTGTCTGTGTGTGTGTGTTGTCTGTGTTTGTCTGGCCACATCAGTGCCTTTCAGTAAGTGATTTATGGGGACTGACAGACAAAGACAGTTTGTCACCTGGCAACCATGGAGTGCAGTGGAGCTCAAGAGAAGCCACTGGATACTATACATGCATTATCACATCTCAGAGGCTGAAAGACGCCCTTGTCATTCAATGGAAAATATCATCAAAGCAAAACTGAGACGTTTGCTCTCACAATAGTTAAACAACAAGTGCTAGTTTGGGATTATTCACTCCCATCCTCTTCACCACAAGCAAGGTTCACTGTGGCATGCTCACCACGCTGACATTTCTCTTGTTAGCCGCTCGGAAGAGGACAGAGCTAAATAGAGGTCTGCGTTTGACAGAGTAACAGATCACAATGGAAAGCAGAGAGCAAGAGATTCAGAGGAGGAGGCTGAATGTCGCTGAAGCAGTGTTGATACTGTCTTTGTCGGCTGCGGCAAGGAGAAAAAAGAACGAGGGCTGGGAGCCACCGTGTGTCTTTGAATGGGGTCAGGGCATCATGGGGAATAATGCATTTCCCTTCTCTTGCGCCAGGCGCTCCTTCCATTAGGGCTGGAGAAGAGACATTGTGTCCACACTCTGATTACCACTGATCCATGCTGATGACTCTGTTGGCGGATTATCTCAGTTAGTATCAGCCATCTGTTACTGTGTGTGTGTGTGTGTGTGTGTGGTTGTGTTTGTTGTGTGCATATGTGTGTGCATGTATGTATGTGTGTGTGTGTGTGCGTGTTGAAGGGTACACAAGGAATAGGGGCAGGAATGAGACACGCGGAGGGCTGAGTAGTTTGAAGTTAGACGCACACACATGCACACACACAGATCGGCAAACCCATGGAAAAGTGTTGCATACGTTAGCAGGCACTGTGACACACGCAAACACAGACATGCAACACCACGAATCAAATATATTTAGGGCCACACATACAAAGTGGCGCGGGCCAGCACATGCACACAGTCTGCCTCCCTTATACAATTCGGCGGCGGCGCCCTCCTTTCGGATGACGTGACATGTGAAGGTTCTTATACGAAGGCCACATGCAATCAGAGCTGTTTATAGCTACACTATCTCCTGGAGGACCGCTGCATCCAGCCACTATTAGCTTGCACACGCTGACAGCTGGGTGCTGTGTTATATTTGTGGACGTGACTGTGAATGCAGCGTTGGAACACATCTTATAAATCATAGTTCAGTCATTAGCATAAATTCTCCCTCTCCTTGCATCTGCGAGACCTGCTGTTTCTGGTTGCACTGCTCCAGTGTTGATTGGTTGGCGTTGTTCGAGTCAAATTGATTTAGCCGTTCACAGAGATTATAACGCTTGCCTTATACCGCCGCTGTGGTGTGCCGTTAATTACCTATAAAATCAAGCTAATTCTGATGCTAAATCCATTTTAATTTCTCATAATTAAGTCAGGATTGGATCCTTAAATACCTTGGCGCTCCATTATTGTTGCAATCATTGTTGTTGCTGTGTGTTGGGTGGTACATTGCAGGGCTCAATCTTATTATTGTTATTAGATTTAATTGCACTAAGTGATCAGTTTGTGGTCGTCGGAGGAAGATGGACTTGCCTCGCAGTCGTTTTTTTCCCCCCCTGTCCTTCTCTCTCTGTCTCTCATCTTAGAAAGAGGCCCTTTGAGAGATTGTGAGGAGATGAGAGAAGATGAGGGGGAGGGTAGCTATGCTTTTCCACCTCTGCAAAGGAGGGATTGCTTTTTTGTTGTTTGTTAGGGGGGAAATCAATTCTGTTCACATCATCACGTTTTGACAAGGCGAGGCATTAAGTGCAGATATTGAGAAACGACAGGAATGGTTTACAGCCTGTCCATCTCTTCCACTGTTTTCTTTCCGCTATTCCTTTTCTTTTTTTTTTTTTTGACAAATTCAGAGCAGTCTCTCTTGCTCACCCTTTTCCATCTCTTTCTGTCTCTCTCGCTCTCTCTCTCTCTCTCTCTTTCTATTCTTCCCTTCATTATTTTTCTCTATTTACCTCTCCCTTTCCCTCTCTGTCTCTCTTTTTTCTCCTTCTCTCTGAAAAGGTAGGGAATGATCCGCTTCACTTACCAGCTGACACCACATAAGCTTGCTTGTCCTCTGAGACATGAGCCTTTTGTTTTCATGTGCATTATGATAATTATGAAGGGCCACAGCTCCTCTCCATTTCCATCGCACTTCTAATGATCGTTTTTTTTTTGTGTGTGTGTGTGTGTGTGTGTGTGTGTGTGTGTGTGTGTGTGTGTGTGTGTGTGTGTGAAGAAAAAACATGAAAATCACTTTTTTATCATGTGAAGGAAGCCTCCCTTTTGTCACCTTTCCTCCCTCTAACCTGACATTTAAACAGTGACAGTGGGTAAAGGAAAAGCACAAAGCTTGACAGGCGTTCACACACAAAATCTGGCCAAAAGATAAGAGTTTTGTTCAGATTACAGTAAAGACAGACCAAAAATTCCTCCTGGTCACTAAGATGCACTGTTCATCCATTCGGCACTGATAATGTGGCTCTTTAGCCCACATCCTGTCACTGTGCATGAGAGGCCATCCAAAGGACCTTTGACCTTGCCCATAATTACACACCCGCCATCTTTTCACTGCAGCAATGGCAGTCATGGCTGCCTAAGTCCAATGGCACACCAGCCTCCTCCCCGTGGACTGCAGCAGGTTTTCTTGTCATCCGCGCCTCTCGCTCTCTCTCTCCCTCTCTCCCGCTCTCCCTCTCTCTTGTCAGTGTTGCTCCTGGCGAAAGGCTGATACTTGATATTCAGAGGATAGCAGCTTTTGTCTCAGAGATTTAATCAGTGGCTCTGCTCCCACTGCAGAGAAGGGAGGGAGGGGGGGGGGATGGAGGGGCAGGAGAGAGGGAAGGAAAGAGACGGAGGCAGAGACTGTTTATGTGTAATGACACAATAACAAAGCCTGCCTGTAAAACACAATCTGCAAACTGTGCTTTTGAAGGGGATTTTCAGTCCTGGATTAGTGTCAGGCAGAGGGATATGGAGAAAGAGGGGAGAGAAAGAGTCAGGTTGATTTGATAGACAGGGGTGTGTGATTCTCTCTCTGTGTGTGTGTGTGTGTGTGTTTGTGTGTGTGTGTGTGTGTGCAAACACGTATGCACGCAAACTACCCGGCGTTTATTTGAGCGGCCAAGTTAGCAGATGTGTGCTCACGGCTACACTGCGGTCCTGGTTGCAGGCGAAAGGAGATTAGAGTTAAATAATGTAAGTAACATATTTGGCTGCAGAATGGCCAAGTGTTTCTCATGTGGGTTTACAGTGTTGGTTGGTTGATAA